>NC_143050.1:4285000-4302500 GCF_057628025.1 Oncorhynchus mykiss
TTGACTTCCCATCTTCTCCTCTCCTTTTTTTATTCTCCATCTGTTTATTCTCCTCAGCCCTCCTCCCTTTTCTGTTAGAGACCGATGAGGAAAGACAGGGGGTGAGGATGTGGAGGAAAACGGACAGACAGACAAACAGACGGACAGACAGATAGACGGATAGACGGATAGACGGATAGACGGATAGGTAGATAGATAGGAGGCTAATTCAATACCAGATGCAGTGGCATTCGGTAAGTGTTCAGACCCCTTGACTTCTTCCACATTTTGTTACGTTACAGCCTTAGACTAAAATGGATGAAATAATTTATTTTCCTCATACATCTTCACACAATACCCCATAATGACATCACAATACCCCATAATGACATCACAATACCCCATAATGACATCACAATACCCCATAATGACAAAGCAAAAGCAAGAAATGTTTGCAAATGTGTTAATAGCAACAACAACAAAAATAATATAACATACTTAAGTACTCAGTACTTTGTTGAAGCACCTTTGGCAGCAATTACAGCCTTGCGTCTTCTTGGGTATGACGCTACAAACTTGGCACACCTGTATTTGGGGAGTTTCTCCCATTCTTTCTCTGCAGATCCTCTCAAGCTCTGTCAGGTTTGGATGGGGAGCGGCCTGATTGGTGGAGTGCTGCAGAGATGGTTGTCCTTCTGGAAGGTTCTCCCATCTCCACAGAGGAACTCTGGAGCTCTGCCAGAGTGACCATTGGGTTCTTGGTCACCTCCCTGACCAAGGCCCTTCTCCCCCCATTGCTCAGTTTTTCCAGGCTGCCAGCTCTAGGAAGAGTCTTGGTGGTTCCAAACTTCTTCCATTTAAGAATGGAGGCCATTGTGTTCTTGGGGACCTTCAATGCTGCAGAAATGTTTTGGTACCCTTCCCCAGATCTGTGCCTCGACACAATCCTGTCTCGGAGCTTTATGGATTATTCCTTTGACCTCATGGCTTGGTTTTTGCTCTGACATGCACTGTCAACTGTGGGACCTTATATAGACAGGTGTGTGCCTTTCCAAATCATGTTCAATCAATATAATTTAGCACAGGTGGACTCCAATCAAGTTGTAGAAACATCTCAAGTATGAGCCATGGAAACAGGATGCACCTGAGCTCAATTTAGAGTCTCATAGCAAAGGGTCTGAATACGTATGTAAATAAGGTATTTCTGTTTTTTATTTTTAATACATTTGAGTCATTATGGCCTTCGTGTCTTGCTACGCCGAGACAGGGCATCCAGGTTCCACAGTACGGTAATCGTGTGGCAATCCCCACATGTTTCTCGCCAACGTCAACACAGAACAGATCCTGTTCCTCCAGGCAGCCGTTACGCGGTCTTCCCCACACGTGCTTTGCCCACCCCAGGACGGGACTGAACCACCTGCACGTACCTGTCTTCTCTCTAGCAGTTGACTCCCATGCAGTGTCTCCCACGCAGTGGGACCTAGCTAGCCAGTAACTAGCTAACACCGGACAGATGAAGATCTAGCTAGCCAGTAACTAGCTAACACCAGACAGATGAAGACCTGGCTAGCCAGTAACTAGCTAACACCAGACAGATGAAGACCTGGCTAGCCAGTAACTAGCTAACACCAGACAGCTGAAGACGTGACTAGCCAGTAACTAACTAACACCAGACAGCTGAAGACCTGGCTAGCCAGTAACTAACTAACACCAGACAGATGAAGACCTGGCTAGCCAGTAACTAGCTAACACCGGACAGCTGAAGACCTGGCTAGCCAGTAACTAGCTAACACCAGACAGATGAAGATCTAGCTAGCCAGTAACTAGCTAACACCAGACAGATGAAGACCTGGCTAGCCAGTAACTAGCTAACACCAGACAGCTGAAGACCTAGCTAGCCAGTAACTAGCTAACACCAGACAGATGAAGATCTAGCTAGCCAGTAACTAGCTAACACCAGACAGATGAAGATCTAGCTAGCCAGTAACTAGCTAACACCAGACAGCTGAAGACCTAGCTAGCCAGTAACTAACTAACACCAGACAGCTGAAGACCTAGCTAGCCAGTAACTAACTAACACCAGACAGATGAAGACCTGGCTAGCCAGTAACTAGCTAACACCAGACAGATGAAGATCTAGCTAGCCAGTAACTAGCTAACACCAGACAGATGAAGATCTAGCTAGCCAGTAACTAGCTAACACCAGACAGCTGAAGACCTAGCTAGCCAGTAACTAGCTAACACCAGACAGATGAAGATCTAGCTAGCCAGTAACTAACTAACACCAGACAGATGAAGACCTGGCTAGCCAGTAACTAACTAACACCAGACAGATGAAGACCTGGCTAGCCAGTAACTAGCTCACACCAGACACAGATAAGGGAAACATTTTTTGACACCCCACAGTCGAATTTTGGAACAAGTAAAAATCTAATCAAATCTAATTTTATTGGTCACATACACATATTTAGCAGATGTTATTGCTGGATGTAGTGAAATGCTTGTGTTCCTAGCTCCAACAGTGCAGTAGTATCTAACAATTCAAGAGTAGCTATTTAGCTATATAAACCATGCCCCTCTGATGCTGGTTACAAGGCGGTAGTTATTTCAATTAAGCAAGAAAATATGTTTTACCATTTTCTTTTCTTTTTGAGTAAATTGTAGTGTTTAACACCCATGACTACATTCTTTCCTTTTTGGCCCTTTGGCTTTCACCCAAGTGAGTTCCTTAGCAAAATGTTATAATGACAATGGAACTCTATCAATTGGCCTCGTCTTACTCTAACATGTCAGGCTCGTCACATTATGCTGGATTACAAAGAGATGTGTAATGTCCCGTTGGAATCCAGCCAAAATCAGAATATCCAACTGTTGGGTTGCTTCTTCACCTGCATTCAGAATAACTATCATGATTAGTTGATTTTATTAACAACATCAACCAATAAATAAACACTTCCCAAACCATGTAAATCAGAACAACCATTTCGGTTTTGGGTGCAATAAATCTAACTGATTGGATTAGTTTAGAATAATTTATGATATTTATCTTTGTGTAGCATAAGATTAATCAATCATTCAATCATTGTACATGCAAAAACATAGATATTAGCGAAGTCAACCTGCAGTAGAGCATGCTGGGAATTATGATAATGATGGGGGGTGGTTTTGATGGGACTGGTTTACTCTCCACAGTCTAGAACAATAAGTCTGGTTATTTTACACCAGTGACTGTTAATTGCACTCTTACAGAGTGAATTTAAATCCTGAATCAACAGTAGAAATGTTACCCTGAAAAATCCACACAATTTGCTGTGCACACACACTCACACACACACACACACACCAGTGGCAATCAGTGCCGTTTAAGATGAGAAAGGACCAAAAAAAAATTATGTTCATGAGCGTGATCTTATTCCTATTACAGCATATTGGATGACTGTCATTCATATTCCATTCACCCAGTGCAATGTAACAGTGATAGGTTTAGGCTACTACATGATACAACATTTTTCAGGTCTAGAGAAATTTGAGTAATCAAGGTAGACAGACAGGGACACATTCAATGCTGCTTTGCACACTCTTGCCAGCATCTAGCTGATCTAGGGCGTAATCATAAGTCCAACAGTTGCAAACGAGAGTTTCTATTGGACAAATACAGGTATATTTATCCCCGTCTTGTTACTTTTGTTTCCATTTAATTAGAAACTTTTTTTTCAACAGAATCTGCGGAATGAATACACCCCTTGATCACACACAAACACAGTTCACTTTCATAGCAGCCACGTTGCATAATTCCTTCTTGCATCTATGCGCTCTCCTCCTCTCACCTTGTCCCTTCGCTTGTGGACTTCAAATGCACAACACATCAGCTGTGTGTGACCAGGTGAAAAACAACTTTCCAAGCCAAACCCTATCATAACCGCTACAACACAGCCTACATCATTGTCCCCATATTAGCTAAAGTAACATCATAGTCGACATAGCTAATAGAACTAACGCGTTAGTAAACCCGTTAAAAATCATGCAGTACAGTGTACAGTCAGTAAGCTGTTTAGCAGTGACACTGGTGGCAATAAATAAATTAGTAAAAACCAAAGCTTACCTTGACTTGGAAGAGTTTCAGTGTTGTGTTGGATAGTCATAGCCAGCTAGCTAACATAGCATCCCTCTGTTATAGCCAGCTAGCTAACATAGCATCCCCCTGTTTGGGGCAGGGTGTTTGAATGGGCTAAACTTGCTAGCTGCATTTGCTAGCTAAGTAAGTGAAACCAAGTCTCTCTATCTCTCTCTTGCTTCTCCTTCATTTTGGAAGAAATTAATTTCTTCAAAATTTTTCAACTTTGAGTCACCACATTTTATGCGCTGCAGTGCTAGCTAGCTGTATAGTTTATGCTTTTAGTACTTGATTCATTCTCTGATCCTTTGATTGGACATCCTCCGGAAGTTGTCATAATTACAGTGTAACTCTATGGAAGGGGGTGACAACCATGAACCTCCTAGGTTTTGTAATGAAGTCGATGTACCCAGAGGAGGATGGAAGCTAGCTGTCCTCCGGCTACACCATGGTGCTACCCTACAGAGTGCTGTTGAGGCTACTGTAGACCTTCATTGCAAAACAATGTGTTTTAATGTTTTTTAATTTTAATTTAATTTTTAGTGTTTTAATCAATTATTTGGTGACGTGAATATATTTAGTATAGTTTTATCTAAAAAAAAAGGATAACTATCTAAATGTTGCACAATTTAAAATGTTTTTTTTAATTCACTGAGGAGGATGGTCCTCCCCAACCACTGACACACACACACATACGCACGCACGCACGCACGCACACACACACACACACACACACCAATGAAATAATGTTTTCAACGTTTACTTTCTTATCTTATTGTTTATTTATAATTTTCACCTTGTGATGTTTTAGTCGCGAAGCTGCGTCTCTCTTGGAAGTTGTACCGTTCTGTGTCTATAGAAAAGGGAAATAAATATAAAACGTTAATAAGTATGCCTCGCTGAAGTTGAATTAATTTATGTTATTTTCTGAATGGATGTGAAAGCCCTGAGCAGGAATTAGACGACCATGGGAAAGTTAATTAAAAAAGTTGGAACAAAACTGTGTGAACCAATCAGGAAGGAGGGGAGACGAATGCAGGAAATAGTGTATATTGTTGACCAGAGGAGCTTGAAAAAAGCTGTTTAATATGCGTGTGTGTGTTTGATCTTTACAGAAATATTATTGTGAGAAATAAAACAAGGTGTAGATTTAGATAGAGAAGGAGAGCGAGAGAGAGAGAGAGAGAGAGAAATGTTAACAAATATTTACCATGCCAATAAAGCCCAATTGAATTGATTTTTATTGTATTTAATTGAGACAGTGACAGAGAGAGAGGATTATGAAGGAGTTCATGTCTGTTAAAGGTTTCACTTTCTGTGATTTAATTATATTCATCAGGATACAGTTTAGACATCCCATGCCCTTCTCTTTCCCTCCCTCCCTCCCTCCCTCCCTCCCTCCCTCCCTCCCTCCCTCCCTCCCTCCCTCCCTCTCTCCCTCCCTCCCTCCCTCCCTCCCTCCCTCCCTCCCTCGTTCCCTCCCTCGTTCCCTCCCTCGTTCCCTCCCTCCCTCGTTCCCTCCCTCGTTCCCTCCCTCGTTCCCTCCCTCGTTCCCTCCCTCCCTCCCTCCCTCCCTCCCTCCCTCCCTCCATCGTTCCATCCATCCCTCCATCCCTCCCTCGCTCCCTCCCTCCCTCTCTCCATCCCTCCCTCCCTCGTTCCCTCCATCCCTCGTTCCCTCCATCCCTCCCTCCCTCGTTCCCTCCCTCGTTCCCCATTTCTCCCACTAATGACCATGGTGATAAATGTCATCTGTGATGATTCATCTCCATTTTCCTCTAATGTTTCTGATCCAACATGAAAATCCTCAACCAGTTCGCCCTGCAGGAAGAAAGACGATACGGCATGACACACACACACACACACACACACACACACACACACACACACACACACACGCGCGCGCGCAGTTAGCCCAGCAGGGAGATGGACAACATGGTATGACTCATCATCTTCCTCAAATAAATAAAGAAAGGAAGGAAGGAGGAAATGACATCCTCCTTAGCCTGTGTGATACAGACTGACAAGACAGACAGACGGATGGAGATTAGTTCAAACATGGGACAACGTGGTCGAAGGAAAAGCCTCTGTGGAATCACGACAGCATTCAAAAAGTACCAATACATGATGTTCCCTGTCTCTCCATTCCCTCTCTCGGTCTGTAAATACTGCTCCTTCTCCTTCCTTCCTCCTTCTCTCTCTCTCTCTCCTGTTCCTCCCTCTTTCCTTCTCCTCTTCCCCTTCTCCCTCTCTTTCCTCTTCCCCTTCTCCCTCTCTTTCCTCTTCCCCATTCCCTCTCTTTCCTCTTCTCTCTCCCTCGCTTTCCTCTTCCCCATTCCCTCTCTTTCCTCTTCTCTCTCCTTCTCTTTCCTCTTCCCCCTCTCTTTCCTCTTCTCTCTCCCTCTCTTTCCTCTTCTCTCTCCCTCTCTTTCCTCTTCTCCCTCTCTTTCCTCTTCCCCATTCCCTCTCTTTCCTCTTCTCCCTCTCTTTCCTCTTCCCCATTCCCTCTCTTTCCTCTTCTCTCTCCCTCTCTTTCCTCTTCTCTCTCCCTCTCTTTCCTCTTCCCCATTCCCTCTCTTTCCTCTTCTCTCTCCCTCTCTTTCCTCTTCTCCCTCTCTTTCCTCTTCCCCCTCTCTTTCCTCTTCTCTCTCCCTCTCTTTCCTCTTCTCTCTCCCTCTCTTTCCTCTTCCCCATTCCCTCTCTTTCCTCTTCTCTCTCCCTCTCTTTCCTCTTCCCCATTCCCTCTCTTTCCTCTTCTCTCTCCCTCTCTTTCCTCTTCTCCCTCTCTTTCCTCTTCCCCCTCTCTTTCCTCTTCTCTCTCCCTCTCTTTCCTCTTCTCTCTCCCTCTCTTTCCTCTTCCCCATTCCCTCTCTTTCCTCTTCTCTCTCCCTCTCTTTCCTCTTCTCCCTCTTTCCTTCTCCTCTTCCCCTTCTCCCTCTCTTTCCTCTTCTCTCTCCCTCTCTTTCCTCTTCTCTCTCCCTCTCTTTCCTCTTCTCTCTCCCTCTCTTTCCTCTTCCCCATTCCCTCTCTTTCCTCTTCCACATTCCCTCTCTTTCCTCTTCTCTCTCCTTCTCTGTCCTCTTCCCTCTTGGAGAGGGGGGTGGGAGAGAGTGAGAGAGAGACTAAGAGGGTGAGAGATGGAGAGGGGGTGGGAGAGAGTGAGAGAGAGACTAAGAGGGTGAGAGATGGAGAGGGGGTGGGAGAGAGTGAGAGAGAGACTAAGAGGGTGAGAGATGGAGAGGGGGGTGGGAGAGAGTGAGAGAGAGAGAGACTAAGAGGGTGAGAGATGGAGAGGGGGTGGGAGAGAGTGAGAGAGAGACTAAGAGGGTGAGAGATGGAGAGGGGGGTGGGAGAGAGTGAGAGAGAGAGAGACTAAGAGGGTGAGAGATGGAGAGGGGGTGGGAGAGAGTGAGAGAGAGACTAAGAGGGTAAGAGATAGAGATAGGGAGGGAGAGATAAGGAGAGAGAGGGAGAATGAGAGCGACTAACAGGGTGAGAGATGGAGAGGGGGTGGGAGAGATAAGGAGAGAGAGGGAGAAGGTCTTGTCGAGAGTCGTTAACCGTTCTTTCCTTTAGCGCCCCTCTTAACTCTCCTCTATTGCCACAATCATTCCTGGAAAAGGCATTTTTGATGGTTCCTCATCGATATTCACCCCTTCTTTTTTATTTCTCCCCTCCTCCCCCCTCCTCTCCTCTCCTCTCCTCTCCTCTCCTCTCCTCTCCTCTCCCCTCCTCCCCCCTCCTCTCCTCTCCTCCCCACCTCACGCCGTGCACTTAGCCTGCAAATAGTGATTCAGGGTGTTTCTGAAATGTCACCACGTCTGCGTCCCAAATAGAACCAAATTCCCTATTTAGTGCACTACTTTTGACCAGACAATCATAGGGCCCTAGTGCACTATATAGGGCATAGGGTGTCATTTGGTACATCTGCCCAGACAGCAGCGGTAGGCCAATTAAAAGCCTGTTGTACCTCGTCTCTAAAAAAGAGTAGAGAGAACATGAACGTAAAAGCCAAGGTGATACTGTAACCACATCAACTGGCACACCGTATTTCATCAATCGCTTTAATGGGATGAAAGAAAGTGAGGAACATTTAGCCCTTGGTTGGTTATTGGAAACATTGGTAAAAGACATTTAGCTGTATGTGATCCACCATTTTAAGGGGGCAAGGGGGCTTTCTTTTTTATCTCCATAGACTTTACCTCAGCTATGCTTTCAGCAGCCATCGTATCAAGTCTATGTGTTTTACAACAGTCCACTGGAGCAAAGATGGGTAGATTATCTTGGAGAAATGGAGCAAAGATCGGTAGATCATCTTGGAGAAATTGAGCAAAGATGGGTAGATCATCTTGGAGAAATTGAGCAAAGATGGGTAGATCATCTTGGAGAAATTGAGCAAAAATGGGTAGATCATCTTGGAGCAATGAGGCAAAGATGGGTATATCATCTTGGAGCAATGGAGCAAAGATGGGTAGATCATCTTGGAGCAATGGAGCAAAGATGGGTAGATGATCTTGGAGAAATTGAGCAAAAATGGGTAGATCATCTTGGAGCAATGAGGCAAAGATGGGTAGATCATCTTGGAGAAATGGAGCAAAGATGGGTAGATTATCTTGGAGAAATGGAGCAAAGATGGGTAGATTATCTTGGAGAAATGGAGCAGAGATGGGTAGATTATCTTGGAGAAATGGAGCAGAGATGGGTAGATTATCTTGGAGAAATGGAGCAGAGATGGGTAGATTATCTTGGAGAAATGGAGCAGAGATGAGTAGATCAAGTCAAAGCCTTGGTTTCTCTGAAGGAACTGCCTCGCCTACTTCACCAACTACTTCTCAGACAGAGTTCATCAGTGTGTCAAATCAGAGGGTCTGTTGTCCGGAACCTGTGCCAGTCTCTATGGGGGGTGCCATAGGGTTCAATTTCTCGGTCCGACTCTTTTCTCTGTATACCACAATGATGTCACTCTTGATTCTCTGATCCACCTCCACGCAGACGACACCATTCTGTATACTTCTATAGCCCTTCTTTGGACAATGTTAACTAACCTCCAGACGACCTTCAATGCCATACAACTCTCCTTCCGTGTCCTCCAACTGCTCTTAAATGCAAGTAAAACTAAATGTATGCTCTTCAATCGATCGCTGCCCGCACCCGCCCTCCCGTATAGCATCACTACTCTGGATGGTTCTGATTTAGAATATGTGGACAACAGTACATACCTAGGTGTCTGGTTAGACTGTAAACTCTCCTTCCAGACTCACATCAAACATCTCCAATCAAAAAATTAATCTAGAATCGGCTTCCTATTTCGCAACAACGCATCCTTCACTCATGCTGCCAAACATACCCTCGTAAAACTGACTGTCCTACCGATCCTTGACTTCGGCGATGTCATTTACGAAATAGCCTCCAACACTCTACTCAGCAAATTGGATGCAGTCTATCACTTTGCCATCCGCTTTGTCACCAAAGCCCCATACACCACCCACCACTGCGACCTGTATGCGCTCGTTGGTTGGCCCTCGCTTCATATTCGCCGCCAAACCCACTGGCTCCAGGTCATCTATAAGTCTTTGCTAGATAAAGCCCCGCATTATCTCAGCTCACTGGTCACCATAGCAGAACCCACCCATAGCACGCGCTCCAGCAGGTATATCTCCCTGGTCACCCCCAAAGCCAATTCCTACTTTGGCCGCCTTTCCTTCCAGTTCTCTGCTGCCAATGACTGGAACGAATTACAAAAATCCCTCACTAACTTTAAGCATCAGCTGTCAGAGCAGCTCACAGATCACTGCACCTGTACATAGCCCATCTGTAAATAGCCCATCCAACTACCTCATCCCCATACTGTTATTTATGTTTTGCTCCTTTGCACCCCAGTATCTCTACTTGCACATCCATCTTCTGCACATCTATCACCACAGTGTTTAATTGCTAAATTGTAATTATTTCGCCACTATGGCCTATTTATTGCCTTACCTCCCTTATCTTACCTCATTTGCACACATATATAGATTTTCTATTGTGTTATTGAGTGTATGTCTGTTTATTCCATGTGTATTTCTGTGTTGCTGTTTGTGTCGCACAGGTTGACCAGGTTGCAGTTGTAAATGAGAACTTGCCTACCTGGTTACCTGGTTAAATAAAGGTGAAATAAAGGTAAAAATAAATCAAATGTAAAAAAAAAACTAAACTCGCTAAGCATAACTTTGGCTAACAGCTGCAGCTAAATTCAAAGATGATATGCTAATATTATGCTCCTATGAGGAGTTTCCAACAAAAGAGAAAGGAAGGGCCATGGATGGAATGTAACACTGAAATCTTAGCATAGCAGCCATTTTGTTTTGGTTTTCAACCAATTAATGATTCAGACACTATTCAACTTCCTGGTGATGTGTGTTCCTCTCAAACCTGATTGGCAGGTGACCTATGACACGGTTGTGCTAATTTAATATTTAAATGGCAGATAGCAGGATGAAGGGGAATGAACTCTGGCTCTACTGTCAAGGATAATATAAGGGTTGTACGTTCAATTCATTTGCGTCCCAAATGGCACCCTATTCCCTATGTAGTGCACTACTTTAGACCAGAGTCCTATGGCACCCTATTCCCTATGTAGTGCACTACTTTAGACCAGAGTCCTATGGCACCCTATTCCCTATGGGAGTTGTTGGGATGTAAGTTGTTGGTTTCCCTTTGGTTCGGGGAACGAAGCCATACGTTTCCTGACTGGTAAAATGTAACATTCTGAGAACGGAAGTGAAAAATTTAGCCTGTTCTGGGAACGTTTGTTTGTAGGTTGAAGGGCGGTTCTGGGAACGTTTATTTGTAGGTTGCAGGGAGGTTCTGGGATCGTTTATTTGTAGATTGCAGGGCGGTTCTGAGAACGTCTTACTCTGGGTCCTTGAAAGTTTTCCTGGGAGGTTTTATTAACGCTTGGAGAATGGAAATTGTAGGTAACGTGTCAAAAATAACATTTGAACCCCCTAAGGTCGGCATAATTGCAAGAATCCCCATAAAAATGTGTCAGTTGAAGCTAGAGAGATATCTGTTGTTTTGCATTGGATGTCTCTCAATCCACCGCATCCACCTGTGTCGCACTTCCTCATCTGGGGTGAAAGGTGACAGAGCTGGAGCGGTGTTTGTCAGACCATGAGACAATCCCGAAATTCGTGTTCTCCGTTTTGCTCTGCGACAAGTGTCAGGAGACTCGTCTGAGCATCTGAAACGTTTGGGCTACACACTAAAACCCCTCTGTGCAAAGGTGAGACTCTCGTGAACGTGTCGCTTGTTTTCCTCTTGGACGCCCACAGGCCTCACAAGACTCGTCTGAACGTCCCCCTGTAACAGTTGAAAAAAATGAATGGATGTATATATATAGAGATTTTTTAATGCCAAATGTATGGGGTTCAATACATGTTAAAAAATAATATATATATATATATATATATATATATATATATATATATATATATA
This sequence comes from Oncorhynchus mykiss, assembly GCF_057628025.1. NCBI lineage: Eukaryota > Metazoa > Chordata > Actinopteri > Salmoniformes > Salmonidae > Oncorhynchus > Oncorhynchus mykiss. The sequence goes on from NC_143050.1 coordinate 4,296,570, forward strand.
TATATATACAGTGCCTTGCGAAAGTATTCGGCCCCCTTGAACTTTGCGACCTTTTGCCACATTTCAGGTTTCAAACATAAAGATATAAAACTGTATTTTTTTGTGAAGAATCGACATCAAGTGGGACACAATCGTGAAGTGGAACGACATTTATTGGATATTTCAAACTTTTTTAACAAATTCAAAAACTGAAATATTGGGCGTGCAAAATTATTCTGTATGTTATTTTGGTATTTTTGGGGACTCTGTTCCATGTATGAATCTGTTATTCAATGTGTTTCTATTGGCTAATAGCAGTAAGGACTATCAATGTGTTTCTATGGGCTAATAGCAGTAAGGACTATCTGTTATTCAATGTGTTTCTATTGGCTAATAGCAGTAAGGACTATATGTTATTCAATGTGTTTCTATGGGCTAATAGCAGTAAGGACTATCTGTTATTCAATGTGTTTCTATGGGCTAATAGCAGTAAGGACTATCAATGTGTTTCTATGGGCTAATAGCAGTAAGGACTATCTGTTATTCAATGTGTTTCTATTGGCTAATAGCAGTAAGGACTATATGTTATTCAATGTGTTTCTATGGGTTAACATCAGTAAGGACTATCTGTTATTCAATGTGTTTCTATGGGCTAATAGCAGTAAGGACTATCTGTTATTCAATGTGTTTCTATTGGCTAATAGCAGTAAGGACTATCTGTTATTCAATGTGTTTCTATTGGCTAATAGCAGTAAGGACTATCTGTTATTCAATGTGTTTCTATTGGCTAATAGCAGTAAGGACTATCTGTTATTCAATGTGTTTCTATTGGCTAATAGCAGTAAGGCCAAATACAATGTTTTTGGTTTAGACTCTTAAGGTCAGGTGTGGCCAATTAGTGGGCAAGGCCAACACATCTGAAAACACTTAACAAGAGGATAGAGAGAGTTTTGTTGACGCTGAGAACAGAATATGTATGTTTTTAAATAACGTTCTTAGAATGTTCTCTGAACGTTACGACAGTTTTCTTGACGTTCTGAGAATGGAATGTGTGTTTTTAAATAACGTTGTCAGGGGCTCTATTTTCGGCTGTCGTTAAAGCGGCGCAAGTGTCCTTTGCTTGCAATTTCGTCGGGTAGAAACGGGTGCGCCAGCCCTAACACCAGGTACTGCAATTAATTCGTTGTTATATTAGTTCGCTTGCTCTTTCAGATGAGTGGGGTGGAAATATTTGAGGTGTGTCCTTAAAAACATTATCCAAAATGTTAATAGTGCTGATAGGGACATTTAAGCCCAACTAAAAGCGGGTTTTAGCAGTAACACAGATGGTTATGGAGGAAACTCAGCCTATTCGGCCGTGATGAGACACTGCCCATATGAATATGAGTAGCCTAACGTGCCTGTATGCTACGTATTTAGAAACATTTTTAAAAAACATTTTAAAAAATGTATATGTTTTTTCCCATTTAGTTTTACTTGATTTAAAACCAAGCATAGCCTCCCCTCCTCAATTAAATCTTTTTTTTAAGGTCTTGCCCAATGCAATTGGGAAGCAGTCAAGATTGTCGATAAAGGGTTTGGCTCCTGAGACCACTTGGAAGGAAACCTTAATGACCAAAACGTTATTAAAACATCAAGTTTGAGAGGAGTAAAACAGTGAAGCCGACATTCCCTTTTAATCTCCACATTGTAGGCAGGCCCACATTTATTTTAGCCAGGCAGGTCCCGTTTTAGAGGTGCTTTCAAACCCTCCGCAGTCTGGGCTGTTGTAATATGATCTGCCCCACGGGAGAGTAATGATGACGCCTGTAAGTGTGACATCACCTATTTAAAACAAGTTGTTGTTTAGTTTAGAATTTGATTCGAATTATTAATTCGCTTTTTTTTCTCTCTTTTTTTTAGGCCTAATCAATTGAATCTTGCTTATTGCCCGTGTTTGGCATGTCCATGCTCAGCTATAATGCATCTTTACAGTAGGCCTAGCCCCTATAACAGTGTGAATGCTACTGACTGCCGTGCAATTACTGAAAGCAATGTGGACTACAAATTGGTTCAAATTAACGTATTTAGCAAAAATGTGATAGGTCTACATTTTGTTATTTGTTCAGTAAGCCATTATAACAGAATAACATTCGGAAGTTGATATTGAAGGCAATACCACATATTTCACCGTGGAGCACGTTCTGATTGGCCAGTGAGGGGCCAAACCTCGACGCATTCACAACTTTTTTTTTTTCCCTCTCCCCATTTAAAAGGCAGCCCCTTTCTCACCAACTGCCACCAAGTGTGCCTATAGTTGTCATAGTGAAAATTAGCCTAAATATTCCCTGACCCCCACCACTGAACCAATAGCGTTACTACCGCCCGCACTTAGATCCACCATTGTGTTCAAATGCAGCCTTTAGAAGCGTTCTCTGAAAGCTGTTTTAATGTTTTATTGTGGTTTTATTATTGGAACAATTTGAGAACATGACTTTAAATATGACTCAATATCCTGGCATCGCCCAGGGGCTTTACAAAAACATTTCATTGATTGATTGTCTGATTGATTGATTGACATAGAACCACGAGGAAACCTGTAGGAATAGTACTGAAACAGGGGAAGATGTTGAGACAGTATTTTACATGCATTTTATCACTATGAGAAATATAGGGTTATTTTCAACAAAGATATCTACATATATTTCAGAATGTTGTATATCCCTGGAAATAAATATTCAGAATGAATGAAAAACCTTTTTGGAAACATCCCCCATGAACAAATACTACAGTTTACTATTAAATACTCCAGTATTTACTATAGAATACTTCAGTATTTACTATAGAATACTTCAGTATTTACTATAGAATACTTCAGTATTTACTATAGAATACTTCAGTATTTACTATAGAATACTTCAGTATTTACTATAGAATACTCCAGTATTTACTATAGAATACTTCAGTATTTACTATAGAATACTTCAGTATTTACTATAGAATACTTCAGTATTTACTATAGAATACTCCAGTATTTACTATAGAATACTCCAGTATTTACTATAGAATACTTCAGTATTTACTATAGAATACTCCAGTATTTACTATTGAATACTCCAGTATTTACTATAGAATTATGTACTGTAATACACTGTACTATCCCTTCGATCATGCGTAGTACTTTCTATATAATTGTGTAGTATACTGTAGAATACCATAGTAGATACTTCAGTAATGTCCACGAAAACACTACAGTTTTTTTTAACTGCTGTAAATTCAACAGTATTTGATTTGCATATACCCCGCCCATTCCCCTCCCCCATGATCCCGATTTGTGCCAACCATAAGTGAGAAGCCTTACATGCCAAGTATAGACCAAAAGCAGAAGTGCCAAGTTATACAGTCAAACCCCAGTCCCACCTTCCTACAAGTTATGGACAATTTGCGTTTTAGCAAAGGCAATTTGAATGCACAAAGATACTGTGATGAGATCCTGAGGCCCGTTGTCATGTCATTTATCATCAGCCGTCACCTCATGTTTCAGCATGATAATGCACGGGCCCCATGTCACAAGGATCTGTACACAATTCCTGGATGCTGAAAAACATGTCCCAGCCTGTATATTCACAGTTTGATATTTTAGTCTGTAGGGCTTCCTCAAGAAGAAAGACTACACTTTTGTCAAAGGTCATTGAAAAAAAGTCTATGGTAAAAAGACTACAGCAGTGGCCAGCACCCGGGTCGATCTCTGCTCAGTCTTCACCTCATCAACCCGACATATGTCTCCAGTCTCCCCCCAGTCCCCAACAGTGTGGTGTGAATGTCTCCAGTCCCCCAACAGTGTTGTGTGAATGTCCCCAGTCCCCAACAGTGTTGTGTGAATGTCCCCAGTCCCCAACAGTGTTGTGTGAATGTCCCCAGTCCCCAACAGTGTGGTGTGAATGTCCCCAGTCCCCAACAGTGTGATGTGAATGTCCCCAGTCCCCAACAGTGTGGTGTGAATGTCCCCAGTCCCCAACAGTGTTGTGTGAATGTCCCCAGTCCCCAACAGTGTTGTGTGAATGTCCCCAGTCCCCAACAGTGTTGTGTGAATGTCCCCAGTCCCCAACAGTGTGATGTGAATGTCCCCAGTCCCCAACAGTGTGGTGTGAATGTCCCCAGTCCCCAACAGTGTGGTGTGAATGTCCCCAGTCCCCAACAGTGTGGTATGAATGTCCCCAGTCCCCAACAGTGTTGTGTGAATGTACCCAGTCCCCAACAGTGTTGTGTGAATGTCCCCAGTCCCCAACAGTGTTGTGTGAATGTCCCCAGTCCCCAACAGTGTTGTGTGAATGTCCCCAGTCCCCAACAGTGTTGTGTGAATGTCCCCAGTCCCCAACAGTGTTGTGTGAATGTACCCAGTCCCCAACAGTGTTGTGTGAATGTCCCCAGTCCCCAACAGTGTGATGTGAATGTCCCCAGTCCCCAACAGTGTGGTGTGAATGTCCCCAGTCCCCAACAGTGTTGTGTGAATGTCCCCAGTCCCCAACAGTGTGGTGTGAATGTCCCCAGTCCCCAACAGTGTGGTGTGAATGTCCCCAGTCCCCAACAGTGTTGTGTGAATGTCCCCAGTCCCCAACAGTGTGGTGTGAATGTCCCCAGTCCCCAACGGTTTTGTATGAATGTCCCCAGTCCCCAACAGTGTTGTGTGAATGTCCCCAGTCCCCAACAGTGTTGTATGAATGTCCCCAGTCCCCAACAGTGTGGTGTGAATGTCCCCAGTCCCCAACAGTGTTGTGTGAATGTCCCCAGTCCCCAACAGTGTGGTGTGAATGTCCCCAGTCCCCAACAGTGTTTATTTTTTTTAAATTAAATTAGATATTATTGTTTTGTCTTTAATTATGTTGTTTATCTACTTCCATGTTTTATGTTTTAGTAATTTGTATATTTTTGGTTGAATATGTTTACATATTTAAATGTATTATATTATCTAGTTGCTATGTTTATTATTTCTGTATGTTTTACCAGTTTTGTTCTGATGTAACAGAGTCATTTTTCCATCATCACCTTGTTGCCTTTCCCTTCTTTATTTATGTTTTGTCTGTCCCTTTTATGTTTGTGTCTGTGTCCGTCCAGACGTCCCCAGCACCCTCCCTCCATCCACCACCCCACCTCCCCGCCCCACCCCACCAGACTCCACCGCCCCCTTAGACCCCCACCTGGCCTCCTCAGACCCTCCAAACACCAACAACAGAGGTACAGTACCACCTCACCCGCACCTCCTCTCCTCCTCTCTCCCTATAGTCTACTTTTCTTTCATTATTTCTGCTCTCTACCTCTCCTCTCTTCTGACCCTTGTTCTGTCTCTTCTATTCTTCTCCACCACTCAACTCCAGAACATCTTCCTCCCTTTCCTTCCTCTCTGTCCTTCCTCTCTGTCCTTCCTCCCCTTCCATCCTCTCTGTCCTTCCCCTCTTTCCTTCCCTCCCCTTCCATCCTAGCCGTAGCCAGGCTTTTCCCCTTCTGGTCCATGTCTCCCCTTCATACCTTAATGTTTGTTCTATAGAGAGTCTGGATTCTACAGTCAATGCTCTGGTGTTTCAGCAGGGGAATCTGTTGACTGGTCACTGTCTTCCTATCTCCCTGGTCTCATCAGGTACACAGTAGTGGGGGGGGAATCTCCCTGGTCTCATCAGGTACACAGTAGTGGGGGAGGGGGGGGGGGGGAGGGGGGGGGGGGGGGGGGGGGGAAGAGAATCTCCCTGGTCTCATCAGGTACACAGTAGTGGGGGAGGGGGGGGGGGGGAATCTCCCTGGTCTCATCAGGTACACAGTAGTGGGGGAGGGGGGGGGGGAAATCTCCCTGGTCTCATCAGGTACACAGTAGTGGGGGGGGAATCTCCCTGGTCTCATCAGGTACACAGTAGTGGGAGGGGGGGGATCTCCCTGGTCTCATCAGGTACACAGTAGTGGGGGGATCTCCCTGGTCTCATC
>NC_143050.1:4727500-4827500 GCF_057628025.1 Oncorhynchus mykiss
CCCCCTCCCACTCCTCTCCTTCATCCACTCCACTCCTCCTCCTCTCCTCCTCTCCTCCCCTCCTCCTCTCCTCCTCTCCCCCTCTCCTCCCTCCTCCTCCACTCCTATCCTCCTCCACTCCTCTCCTCCTCTCCCCTCTCCTCCTCCACTCTTCTCCTCCTCTCCCTCTCTCTCCTCCTCTCCCCCTCCACTCCTCTCCTCCTCCACTACTCCCTCCCTCGTCTCCTCCTCTCCTCCCCTCCCTCCTCTCCTCCTCCCCCTCCCCTCCTCCTCCACTCCTCTCCTTTCTCTTCCTCCTCTCCTCCTCCACTCCTCTCCTCCTCTCCTCCTCCACTCCTCTTCCCCTCTCCTCCTCTCCCCCTCCACTCCTCTCCTTCTCTCCTCCTCCACTCCTCTCCTCCTCCACTCCTCTTCCCCCTCCACTCCTCTCCTCATCCACTCCTCTCCTCTCCTCCTTCCTACCCCTCCTCCCCTCCTCCTCTCCTCCTCTCCCCTCTCCTCCCTCCTCCTCCACTCCTCTCCTCCTCTCCCCCTCTCCTCCTCTCCCTCTCCTCCTCTCCCCCTCCACTCCTCTCTGTATCTGTCTTTCTCTGCATCTCCCTATCTCTCGCACACACAGTGTTGCGTCATCCAGTGTGAAGTAGTCAGACTGTAGTCAGTCAGACAGTGTTAGTGTGTTATGTTGTCATTAGACTGTAGTCAGTCACAGTGTTAGTGTGTTATGTTGTCATTAGACTGTAGTCAGTCAGACAGGGTGTTATGTTGTCATTAGACTGTAGTCAGTCAGACAGGGTGTTATGTTGTCATTAGACTGTAGTCAGTCAGACAGTGTTAGTGTGTTATGTTGTCATTAGACTGTAGTCAGTCAGACAGTGTTAGTGTGTTATGTTGTCATTAGACTGTAGTCAGTCAGACAGTGTAGTGGTCCCTTAGGGTGCAGCTCACCTTACACACCAGGTGTAGTGGTCCCTTAGGGTGCAGCTCACCTTACACACCAGGTGTATTACCTGGAGGAGGAGGGGGGAGAGGAGAGAGGAGAGGAGCAGGAGAGGAGAGGAGAGGGGGAGTGAGAGGAGAGGAGCAGGAGGAGAGGAGAGCAGGGGGAGAAGATAGAGGAGAGGAGATAGAGCAGGAGAGAGGAGAGGAGGAGGGAGGGGGGAGAGGGAGGGGGAAGGGACCAGGAGAGAGAAGAGGAGGGGAGAGGAGCGGGAGAGGGAGGGAGGGAGAGGAGAGAGGGAGAGGAGGGGGAGAGGAAGAGGAGAGGACGGAGAGGAGAGGAGGGGGAAAAGAGAAAGGAGAAGAGGGGGACGGCGGGAGGGAGAGGAGGAGAAGGGGAGGGAGAGGGAAGGAGGCAGAGAGAAGGGGAGGGGGAGAGGGAGGGGAGAGGAGGGGGAGAGGAAGGGAGAGGCGCCAGGAGAGAGGACATTACACTGTAGTCTCAGCTATGAAATACACGTCTGGTCAACAACGCAAGTCCCCGTTCCCACGTTCCAAACGGCTCCCTATTCCCCACGTTCCAAACGCTTCCCGTTCCCACGTTCCAAACGGCTCCCCGTTCCCCACGTTCCAAACGGCTCCCCGTTCCACGTTCCAAACGGCTCCCGTTCCCCACGTCCCAAACGGCTCCCCGTTCCCACGTTCCAAACGGCTCCCGTTCCCACGTTCCAAATGGCTCCCGTTCCACGTTCCAAATGGCTCCCGTTCCACGTTCCAAACGGCTCCTCGTTCCCATGTTCCAAACGGCTCCCTCTCCACGTTTCAAATGACTCCCTATTCCCACGTTCCAAACGACTCCCTATTCCCACGTTCCAAACGACTCCCTATTTCCCACGTTCCAAACGACTCCCTATTCCCATGTTCCAAACGGCTCCCTATTCCCACGTTCCAAACGGCTCCCCGTTCCCACGTTCCAAACGGCTCTCCGTTCCCACGTTCCAAACGGCTCTCCGTTCCCACGTTCCAAATGTCCCACATGACTCTGTTCTGATAGTTCACTATATAGGGATTAGGGTGTCAGTTGGCTCACATAGACTCTGTTCTGGTAGTTTACTATATAGGGATTAGGGTGCCAGTTGGCACACATAGACTCTGTTCTGATAGTTCACTATATAGGGATTAGGGTGCCAGTTGGCACACATGGACTCTGTTCTGATTTAACACTTATTAACCAGTTGATGCTCTTTGTCTCCTTTCTTGGATCAGAGAGTAAAAGATGTGGAGGAGTCAGCGCCGCCTTTCCCTGATCTGGAACACAGACTGCAGGTAATAGGAGGAGAGGAGAGGAGAGGAGAGGAGAGGAGAGGAGAGGGAGAAGGAGCAGGAGAGGGGAGGAGGGGAGAGGAGAGGAGAGGAGAGGAGAGGAGAGGAGAGGAGAGGAGAGGAGGGGGAACAGTGAGGAGAGGAGAGAGGAGAGGAGAGGAGGGGAGGGGAGGGGGAGCAGTGAGGAGAGGAGAGAGGAGGGGAGGGGAGGAGGAGCAGTGAGGAGAGGAGAGAGGAGGGGAGGGGAGGAGGAGCAGTGAGGAGAGGAGAGGAGAGGAGGGGGAGCAGTGAGGAGAGGGGAGAGGGGAGAGAGGAGGAGAGGAGAGGAGAGGAGAGGAGAGGGAGAGGAGAGGAGAGGGAGAGGAGAGGGGAAGAGGAGCAGTGAGGAGAGGAGAGAGGAGAGGGAGGGGATAGGAGCAGGAGAGAGGAGGGGAGGAGGAGGGGGGGAGGGAAGGGATTGAGGGAGAGGAGGGAATGAGGCAGGAGAGAGGAGGGGAGGAGGGAGGGGGAGAAGAGAGGGAAGGAGGGGGATAGGAGCAGGAGAGAGGAGGGGAGGAGGAGGGGGGAGAGGAGAGATCAGCAGGAAGAGAAGGGAGAGGAGCAGGAGAGAGAAGAGGAGGAGGGGGGAGAGGAGAGGAGAGGAGAGGAGGGGGAGGGGGAACAGTGAGGAGAGGAGAGAGGAGAGGAGGGGAGGGGGTAGCGGTGTGGGGAGAGGAGAGAGGAGGGGAGGAGGAGCAGTGAGAGGAAGAGGAGGGGAGGGGAGGAGGAGCAGTGAAGAGAGGAGAGGAGAGGAGAGGAGAGGAGAGGAGAGGAGAGGGGAAGAGGAGCAGTGAGGAGAGGAGAGAGGAGAGGAGGGGAGGAGGAGCAGTGAGGAGAGGAGAGGAGAGGAGAGGAGGGGGAGCAGTGAGGAGAGAGGAGAGAGGAGAGGAGAGGAGGGGAGGGGGAGCAGTGAGGAGAGGAGATGATAGAGGAGAGGAGGGGAGGGGGAGCAGTGAGGAGAGGAGAAGGAGAGAGGAGTGGAGGGGAGGGGATCAGTGGCAGGAAGAGGAGAGGAGAGGAGAGGAGAGGAGGGGGAGCAGTGAGGAGAGGAGAGGAGAGAGAGGGGAGGAGGAGCAGTGAGAAGAGGAGAGAGAGAGGAGAGGAGGGAAGGGGAGAGGAGAGGAGGGGAGGGAGAGGAGAGGAGGGGGAGCAGTGAGGAGAGGGGGAGGAGCAGTGAAGAGAGGAAAGAGAGGAGAGGAGGGGAGGGGGAAAGAGAGGAGAGGAGAGGAGGGGGAGCAGTGAGGAGAGGGGAGAGAGAAGGAGAGGAGGGGAGGAGGAGCAGTGAGGAGAGGAGAGAGGAGAGGAGGGGAGGAGGAGCAGTGGAGAGGAGAGAGGAGATGAGGGGAGGAGGAGCAGTGAGGAGAGGAGAGAGGAGAGGAGGGGAGGGGGAGCAGTGAGGAGAGGAGAGGAGAGGAGAGGAAAGGAGAGGAGAGGAGAGGAGAGAGGAGAGGAGGGGGAGCAGTGAGGAGAGGAGAGAGGAGAGGAGGGGAGGGGGAGCAGTGAGGAGAGGAGAGGAGAGGAGAGGAGAGGAGAGGAGAGGAGAGAGGAGAGGAGGGGGAGCAGTGAGGAGAGGAGAGAGGAGAGGAGGGGGAAGAGGAGCAGTGAGGAGAGGGGTGGGAGGAGGGGGCGTAGTAAGATAGTCCTCATATCTATTGATAGTCGGGGCTGAGAATAGCTGCTGCTGTTGCACTGAAGGATGCAATACCCATAGCATTAGACTGAGTAGGACAGACATTATCACTATGATATGTTCTGTAGGACAGACATTATCACTATGATATGTTCTGTAGGACAGACATTATCACTATGATATGTTCTGTAGGACTGACATTATCACTATGATATGTTCTGTAGGACAGACATTATCACTATGATATGTTCTGTAGGACAGACATTATCACTATGATATGTTCTGTAGGACAGACATTATCACTATGATATGTTCTGTAGGACAGACATGATCACTATGATATGTTCTGTAGGACAGACATTATCACTATGATATGTTCTGTAGGACAGACATTATCACTATGATATGTTCTGTAGGACAGACATTATCACTATGATATGTTCTGTAGGACAGACATTATCACTATGATATGTTCTGTAGGACTGACATTATCACTATGATATGTTCTGTGGGACAGACATTATCACTATGATATGTTCTGTAGGACAGACATTATCACTATGATATGTTCTGTAGGACAGACATTATCACTATGATATGTTCTGTAGGACAGACATTATCACTATGATATGTTCTGTAGGACAGACATTATCACTATGATATGTTCTGTAGGACAGACATTATCACTATGATATGTTCTGTAGGACAGACATTATCACTATGATATGTTCTGTAGGACTGACATTATCACTATGATATGTTCTATAGGACAGACATTATCACTATGATATGTTCTGTAGGACAGACATTATCACTATGATATGTTCTGTAGGACAGACATTATCACTATGATATGTTCTGTAGGACAGACATTATCACTATGATATGTTCTGTAGGACAGACATTATCACTATGATATGTTCTGTAGGACAGACATTATCACTATGATATGTTCTGTAGGACAGACATTATCACTATGATATGATCCTAGATAGATCATAATGAATACGCTTTGTGGATAAGGGTGGGGTCTGTTTTAATTTAAATTCAAGTCAATTCAGAAAGTAAACCAAATTCCAATGTTCCTCTTTGAAAAGCAGGTAAGAGAAATTACCATTTCAGTGTACTTCCTGAATTGACTGGAATTGAAATGGAATTGAACCCAAACCTCTTGTGGATGTTGGCCGAGCCCTGTGTGGATACTGTAATGCGACACTACATTAATCCACTAGAGGGCAGCAGATCGTAGGGATCTTTGGAGGGGCGGGGGAAGATAAGGTGTTGGTCGTGTTTAATTGGGGGAGGACGGGCTCGTGGAACGGTATGCCATTCCATTCGCTCCGTTCCAGACATTATTATGAGCCGTCCTCCCCTCAGCATACTCCACTTGTTTGAGTGGTAAGCCGAAAGTAGCAGACTGTATTCGAGGAGTAGAGCTGGGGAAGGTAAATAAGTACCTACAGCAAGTCGGCCAAGTTCTGCTGTTTCTAGGAAACGCGACAATTACCAGACATGGTATTTAACCTTTGTTACTGCTGATGAAGTGGATGCTAATCGGAAATTCCTACACGAAGCTGATCAACACGGTCCAAGATATAAGTATCCCAAGCATTTACAAAACTTGTTTTGTATTTTGATGTTTTTCTAAAAATATAACCATGATTGATTGGATAGGCTACTAGAATGACAACATATAGGTGTTTCAACAGGTGTAGTAGACCTTACAGTGAAATGCTGAATACAACAGGTGTAGTAGACCTTACAGTGAAATGCTGAATACAACAGGTGTAGGTAGACCTCACAGTGAAATGCTGAATACAACAGGTGTAGTAGACCTTACAGTGAAATGATGAATACAACAGGTGTAGTAGACCTTACAGTGAAATGATGAATACAACAGGTGTAGTAGACCTGACAGTGAAATGCTGAATACAACAGGTGTAGTAGACCTTACAGTGAAATGCTGAATACAACAGGTGTAGGTAGACCTCACAGTGAAATGATGAATACAACAGGTGTAGTAGACCTTACAGTGAAATGATGAATACAACAGGTGTAGTAGACCTCACAGTGAAATGCTGAATACAACAGGTGTAGTAGACCTTACAGTGAAATGCTGAATACAACAGGTGTAGTAGACCTCACAGTGAAATGCTGAATACAACAGGTGTAGTAGACCTTACAGTGAAATGCTGAATACAACAGGTGTAGTAGACCTTACAGTGAAATGCTGAATACAACAGGTGTAGTAGACCTTACAGTGAAATGCTGAATACAACAGGTGTAGTAGACCTTACAGTGAAATGCTGAATACAACAGGTTTAGTAGACCTCACAGTGAAATGCTGAATACAACAGGTGTAGTAGACCTTACAGTGAAATGCTGAATACAACAGGTAGACCTTACAGTGAAATGCTGAATACAACAGGTGTAGTAGACCTCACAGTGAAATGCTGAATACAACAGGTGTAGTAGACCTTACAGTGAAATGCTGAATACAACAGGTGTAGTAGACCTTACAGTGAAATGCTGAATACAACAGGTGTAGTAGACCTTACAGTGAAATGCTGAATACAACAGGTGTAGTAGACCTCACAGTGAAATGCTGAATACAACAGGTTTAGTTGACCTTACAGTGAAATGCTGAATACAACAGGTAGACCTTACAGTGAAATGCTGAATACAACAGGTGTAGTAGACCTCACAGTGAAATGCTGAATACAACAGGTGTAGTAGACCTTACAGTGAAATGCTGAATACAACAGGTGTAGTAGACCTTACAGTGAAATGCTGAATACAACAGGTGTAGTAGACCTTACAGTGAAATGCTGAATACAACAGGTGTAGTAGACCTCACAGTGAAATGCTGAATACAACAGGTTTAGTTGACCTTACAGTGAAATGCTTACTTACAGGCTCTAACCAACAGTGCAAAAAAGGTCAACAACAGGTAGGTAAAGAAATAAAACAACAGTAAAAAGATTGGTGCTCCGGTACCACTTGCCATGTGGTAGTAGAGAGAACAGTCTATGACTGGGGTGGCTCGGGTCTTTGACAATTTTTAGGGCCTTCCTCTGACACCTCCTGGTGTAGAGGTCCTGGATGGCAAGCAGCTTAGCCCCAGTGATGTACTAGGCCTTTCACACTACCCTCTGTAGTGCTTTGCAGTCGGAGGCCGAGCAATTGCCATACCAGGCAGTGATGCAACCGGTCAGGATGCTCTCGATGGTGCAGCTGTAGAACCTTTTGAGGATCTCAGGACCCATGACAAATCTTTTCAGTCTCCTGAGGGTGAATAGGCTTTGTCGTTCCCTCTTCACAACTGTCTTGGTGTGTTTGGACCATTCTAGTTTGTTGGTGATGTGGACACCAAGGAACATGAGGCTCTCAACCTGCTCCACTGCAGCCCCGTCGATGAGAATGGGGGCGTGGCTCGGTGCTCCTTTTCCTGTCGTCCACAATCATCTCCGTAGTCTTGGTTACGTTTGAGGGATAGGTTGTTATTCTGGCACCACACGGCCAGGTCTCTGACCTCCTCCACAATATAGGCTGTCTCGTCGTTGTTCAGGCCTACCCCTGTTGTTTCTGCAGCATGTGGGATATTCTCAGTTGTGTGTGTCATTACTTCATGTCCTGGTACCTTCCTCATTATTATTTGTGATTGTGCAACATGGTATTGTATCAGACGTGGTTTAAATGGAGTCCACAAAGAATCTTTCTGTATTGTTTGCGTCACTGCAGCCTGTTGTGCATTCCTTACATTCTCAACTCTTTACGGGCTCCCGAGTGTCGCAGCGGTCTAAAGACACTGCATCTCTAGTGCTAGAGGAGTCACTACAGACACCCTGGTTCGAATCCAGGCTGTATCATAACCGGCCGTGATTGGGTGTCCCATAGTGCGGAGCACAATTGGCTCAGCGTCGTCCTGGGTTTGGCCGGTGTAGGCCGTCATTGTAAAATAAGAATTTGTTCTTAACTGGACTTGCCAAGTTAAAAAAAAAATGTAATGTTGTTTTTGTCAGTAAGCATGTGAAGAACAGAATGTGATTCAATCCCATGAAGGACAAAACACTCTGTTCAGAACAGGATTACACACCTACACCAGTTCACATTAGTTACTGGGTAAACTATATGAACGGGATTAGACTATATAGACCAGTTCACATTAGTTACTGGGTAAACAATATGAACGGGATTAGACTATATAGACCAGTTCACATTAGTTACTGGGTAAACTATATGAACAGCATTAGACTATATAGACCAGTTCACACCAGTTACTGGGTAAACTATATGAACGGGATTAGACTATATAGACCAGTTCACATTAGTTACTGGGTAAACTATATGAACGGGATTAGACTATATAGACCAGTTCACATTAGTTACTGGGTAAACAATATGAACAGCATTAGACTATATAGACCAGTTCACATTAGTTACTGGGTAAACAATATGAACGGGATTAGACTATATAGACCAGTTCACATTAGTTACTGGGTAAACAATATGAACAGCATTAGACTATATAGACCAGTTCACATTAGTTACTGGGTAAACAATATGAACGGGATTAGACTATATAGACCAGTTCACATTAGTTACTGGGTAAACAATATGAACGGGATTAGACTATATAGACCAGTTCACATTAGTTACTGGGTAAACTATATGAACGGGATTAGACTATATAGACCAGTTCACATTAGTTACTGGGTAAACAATATGAACGGGATTAGACTATATAGACCAGTTCACATTAGTTACTGGGTAAACAATATGAACGGGATTAGACTATATAGACCAGTTCACATTAGTTACTGGGTAAACTATATGAACAGCATTAGACTATATAGACCAGTTCACATTAGTTACTGGGTAAACTATATGAACAGCATTAGACTATATAGACCAGTTCACATTAGTTACTGGGTAAACTATATGAACAGCATTAGACTATATAGACCAGTTCACATTAGTTACTGGGTAAACAATATGAACGGGATTAGACTATATAGACCAGTTCACATTAGTTACTGGGTAAACAATATGAACGGGATTAGACTATATAGACCTGTTCACATTAGTTACTGGGTAAACAATATGAACAGCATTAGACTATATAGACCAGTTCACATTAGTTACTGGGTAAACTATATGAACGGGATTAGACTATATAGACCAGTTCACATTAGTTACTGGGTAAACTATATGAACAGCATTAGACTATATAGACCAGTTCACATTAGTTACTGGGTAAACAATATGAACAGCATTAGACTATATAGACCAGTTCACATTAGTTACTGGGTAAACAATATGAACGGGATTAGACTATATAGACCAGTTCACATTAGTTACTGGGTAAACTATATGCCAAGCAGTCCATTGCTGGTGTCTGGAGTAATTTCTCATTAAGGGTCTGTTTCCCGCACACAGATTAAGCCTCTATATTACCAGTGTGTAAAAATCTCCTACAATAACCAATGTGTAGCCTATAAATATGTATGCAGTTTTAATCACAATTAAAAGACAAATCAACACATTTTAATTTGTTTGGTGACAACAACATTACAGACAGGACAAATGGTAGGCTATATAAACATGGGACACAACAGTAACATCTACATAAACACATTTAGCCACGTTGTCTTAAATATAACATTTTATTTAATTTATGTTCAAAATTTGAATCATACGAGGGTCTATGTAATTAGATTGTAAGGATGGAAGGATAAATGTAATTAGATTGTAGGGATGGAAGGGTAAATGTAATTAGATTGTAAGGATGGAAGGATAAATGTAATTAGATTGTAGGGATGGAAGGGTAAATGTAATTAGATTGTAAGGATGGAAGGATAAATGTAATTAGATTGTAAGGATGGAAGGATAAATGTAATTAGATTGTAGGGATGGAAGGGTAAATGTAATTAGATTGTAGGGATGGAAGGATAAATGTAATTAGATTGTAAGGATGGAAGGATAAATGTAATTAGATTGTAAGGATGGAAGGATAAATGTAATTAGATTGTAAGGATGGAAGGATAAATGTTATTAGATTGTAAGGATGGAAGGATAAATGTAATTAGATTGTAAGGATGGAAGGATAAATGTAATTAGATTGTAAGGATGGAAGGATAAATGTAATTAGATTGTAAGGATGGAAGGATAAATGTAATTAGATTGTAAGGATGGAAGGATAAATGTAATTAGATAGGTGGGGGGACTGGAGGAGGGCTGTTGGGAGGACTGGAGGAGGGCTGTTGGGAGGACTGGAGGACTGGAGGAGGGCTGTTGGGAGGACTGGAGGAGGGCTGTTGGGAGGACTGGAGGAGGGCTGTTGGCAGGACTAGAGGAGGGCTCTTGGGAGGACTGGAGGAGGGCTGTTGGGGGGACTGGAGGAGGGGTGTTGGGAGGACTGGAGGAAGGCTGTTGGGAGGACTGGAGGAAGGCTGTTGGGAGGACTGGAGGAGGGCTTTTGGGAGGACTGGAGGAGGGCTGTTGGGAGGACTGGAGGAGGGCTCTTGGGAGGACTGGAGGAGGGTTGTTGGGGGGACTGGAGTTGGGCTGTTGGGGGGACTGGAGTTGGGCTGTTGAGGGGACTGGAGTTGGGCTGTTGGAGGGACTGGAGTTGGGCTGTTGGGGGGACTGGAGTTGGGCTGTTGGGGGGACTGGAGATGGGCTGTTGGGAGGACTGGAGATTGGGGGTACTGGGGGGATTGTTGGGGGGACTGGAGTTGGGCTGTTGGGGGGACTGGAAGACTGGAGTTGGGCTGTTGGGGGGACTGGAGTTGGGCTGTTGGAGGGACTGTAGTTGGGCTGTTGGGGGGACTGGAGTTTGGCTGTTGGGGGAACTGAAGGAGGGCTGTTGGGGGGACTAGAGGAGGCTGTAGCCAGTGCCCCCCTGTAGAAACTGCTGTAGCCGGTGCCCCCCTGTAGAAACTGCTGTAGCCGGTGCCTCCCTGTAGAAACTGCTGTAGCCGGTGCCCCCCTGTAGAAACTGCTGTAGCCGGTGCCTCCCTGTAGAAACTGCTGTAGCCGGTGCCCCCCTGTAGAAACTGCTGTAGCCGGTGCCCCCCTGTAGAAACTGCTGTAGCCGGTGCCCCCCTGTAGAAACTGCTGTAGCCGGTGCCCCCCTGTAGAAACTGCTGTAGCCGGTGCCCCCCTGTAGAAACTGCTGTAGCCGGTGCCTCCCTGTAGAAACTGCTGTAGCCGGTGCCCCCCTGTATAAACTGCTGTAGCCGGTACCCCCCTGTAGAAACTGCTGTAGCCGGTGCCCCCCTGTAGAAACTGCTGTAGCCCCCCTGTAGAAGCTGCTGTAGCCGGTGCCTCCCTGTAGAAACTGCTGTAGCCGGTGCCCCCCTGTAGAAACTGCTGTAGCCGGTGCCTCCCTGTAGAAACTGCTGTAGCCGGTGCCCCCCTGTAGAAACTGCTGTAGCCGGTGCCCCCCTGTAGAAACTGCTGTAGCCGGTGCCCCCCTGTAGAAACTGCTGTAGCCGGTGCCCCCCTGTAGAAACTGCTGTAGCCGGTGCCCCCCTGTAGAAACTGCTGTAGCCGGTGCCTCCCTGTAGAAACTGCTGTAGCCGGTGCCCCCCTGTATAAACTGCTGTAGCCGGTACCCCCCTGTAGAAACTGCTGTAGCCGGTGCCCCCCTGTAGAAACTGCTGTAGCCGGTGCCCCCCTGTAGAAGCTGCTGTAGCCGGTGCCTCCCTGTAGAAACTGCTGTAGCCGGTGCCCCCCTGTAGAAACTGCTGTAGCCGGTGCCTCCCTGTAGAAACTGCTGTAGCCGGTACCCCCCTGTAGAAACTGCTGTAGCCGGCACCCCCCTGTAGAAACTGCTGTAGCCGGTGCCCCCCTGTAGAAACTGCTGTAGCCGGTGCCCCCCTGTAGAAACTGCTGTAGCCGGCACCCCCCTGTAGAAACTGCTGTAGGCGGTGCCTCCCTGTATGTCACTGATGAGAGAATCAGTCTGGGCCTCTGTATTGTGTGATAGGTGTGTTAACATGATCTTATCTGTTCTCTTCTAGATGGTGTGAGGGTTAGGAGGGGTTAGGGTGATTTGGGTTAGGAGGGGTTAGGGGGGGGGTTTAGAGCTAGGAGGCGTTAGGGATAGGAGGGGTTTGGGTTAGGAGGGGTTGGGGGGGGTTTAGAGCTAGGAGGCGTTAGGGATAGGAGGGGTTTGGGTTAGGATGGGTTAGAGCTAGGAGGTGTTATAATGGGTTAGGGTTACGGTGGGTTATGGTTAGCGTGGGTTATGATGGGTTAGGGTTACGGTGGGTCAGGGTTACGGTGGGTTATGGTTGGGTTAGTGTTAGGGTGGGTTAGTGTTAGGGTGGGTCAGGGTTACGGTGGGTTAGGGTTAGGGGGGGTCAAGGTAACGGTGGGTCAGGGTTAGGGTGGGTCAGGGTTACGGTGGGTTATGATGGGTTAGGGTTACGTGGGTTATGATGGGTTAGGGTTACGGTGGGTTACGGAGGGTTAGGGTTACGGTGGGTTAGGGTTACGGTGGGTTACGGAGGGTTAGGGTTACGGTGGGTTATGATGGGTTAGGGTTACGGTGGGTTACGGAGGGTTAGGGTTACGGTGGGTTAGGGTTACGGTGGGTTACGGAGGGTTAGGGTTACGGTGGGTTATGATGGGTTAGGGTTACGGTGGGTTAGGGTTACGGTGGGTTAGGGTGGGTTATGATGAGTTAGGGTTACGGTGGGTTAGGGTTACGGTGGGTTATGATGGGTTAGGGTTACGGTGGGTTATGATGGGTGGGTTATGATGGGTTAGGGTGTGTTAGGAGGGGTTAGGGTGTGTTAGAAGGGGTTAGGGTGTGTTAGGATGGGCTAGGGCTATGAGGGGTTAAGGTGGGTTATGATGGGTGAGTTATGATGGGTTAGGGTGTGTTAGGAGGGGTTAGGGTGTGTTAGAAGGGGTTAGGGTGTGTTAGGAGGGGTTAGGGTGTGTTAGGAGGGGTTAGGGTTGGTTAGGGTGTGTTAGGAGGGGTTAGGGTGTGTTAGAAGTGGTTAGGGTGGGTTAGGAGGGGTTATGGTGTGTTAGGAGGGGTTAAGGTGTGTTAGGGGGGGTTAGGGTGGGTTAGGGTGTGTTAGAAGTGGTTAGGGTGGGTTAGGAGGTGTTAGGGTATGTTAGGAGGGGTTAGGGTGGGTTAGGAGGGTTAGGGTGGGTTAGGAGGGTTTAGGGTGGGTTAGGAGGTGTTAGGGTGTGTTAGGAGGGGTTAGGGTGGGTTAGGGTGTGTTAGGAGGGGTTAGGGTGTGTTAGAAGGGATTAGGTTGTGTTAGAAGGGGTTAGGGTATGTTAGGAGGGGTTAGGGTGTGTTAGGACGGGTTAGGGTGTGTTAGGATGGGTTAGAGTGTGCTAGGAGGGGTTAGGGTGTGTTAGGAGGGGTTAGGGTGTGTTAGGAGGGGTTAGGGTGTGTTAGGAGGGGTTAGGGTGTGTTAGGAGGGGTTAGCGTGTGCTAGGAGGGGTTAGGGTGTGTTAGGAGGGGTTAGGGTGTGCTAGGAGGGGTTAGGGTATACTAGGAGGGGTTAGGGTGTGCTAGGTGGGTTAGGGTGTGCTAGGAGGGGTTAGGGTGTGTTAGGAGGGGTTAGGGTGTGTTAGAAGGGGTTAGGGTTACGGTGGGTTATGGTTAGGGTGTGTTAGGAGGGGTTAGGGTGTGTTAGGAGTGGTTAAGTTGGGTTAGGGTGTGCTAGGAGGGGTTAGGGTGTGCTAGGAGGTTCTAGGAGGGGTTAGGGTGTGCCAGGAGGGGTTAGGATGTGTTATTAGGGGTGACATGATCTTATCTGTTCCCTTCTAGCCGGTGTCTCCCTGCTCCTCTCTGAGAGAGTCAGTCCAGGTTTACAGGGACCACTGTAGGATGGCCAAGGAGTTCCACCAGGTCAAACACCAGATCTCGCTGCTCGAGGACCGCAAGTAAATCACTGTCCATACAACTTTACTGATCACGGAAATCACACATCCCAAATCGAATGAACCCACCCCATCCCAAATCCAATGGCCCCACCCCATCCCAAATCTAATGACCCCACCCCATCCCAAATCCAATGGCCCCACCCCATCCCAAATCTAATGACCCCACCCCATCCCAAATCTAATGACCCCACCCCATCCCAAATCTAATGACACCACCCCACCCCAAATCTAATGACCATACCCCAAATCCAATGACCCAACCCCATCCCAAATCTAATGACCCCACCCCATCCCAAATCTAATGACGCCATAAAATCTGTTAATGTAGGTATTTAGATTGACAAATACACTTCAATTCACATTGTCATCTTTCCCATCAAAATGAATAGAACCAGTTAATACATTTAGCACAATAAAATAAAACAAATAAAAACATTCTCAAAAAAGGGTGTACATTGTCCCATACAATAATCTGTAGTCTTATCTGCTCTATTATTTTTCTAAATGTGGCGACCCCGCTGTAATTCCCCGGTTACCCCAATTTTTAATACCACTGCTTTTACAGGGATAGTTTAGTGGGGTACAGTAGCTATGTTACTGGTGCTGTAATCCGGGACATTGAGGTACATATTACTGATATTGTAATCCGGGACATTGAGGTACATTTTACTGGTGCTGTAATCCGGGACATTGAGGTACATTTTACTGGTGCTGTAATCCAGGACATTGAGGTACATTTTACTGGTGCTGTAATCCGGGACATTGAGGTACATATTACTGATATTGTAATCCGGGACATTGAGGTACATTTTACTGGTGCTGTAATCCGGGACATTGAGGTACATATTACTGATATTGTAATCCGGGACATTGAGGTATATATTACTGGTGCTGTAATCCGGGACATTGAGGTACATTTTACTGGTGCTGTAATCCGGGACATTGAGGTATATATTACTGGTGCTGTAATCCGGGACATTGAGGTACATTTTACTGGTGCTGTAATCCAGGACATTGAGGTACATTTTACTGGTGCTGTAATCCGGGACATTGAGGTACATATTACTGATATTGTAATCCGGGACATTGAGGTACATTTTACTGGTGCTGTAATCCGGGACATTGAGGTACATATTACTGGTGCTGTAATCCAGGACATTGAGGTACATATTACTGGTGCTGTAATCCAGGACATTGAGGTACATATTACTGGTGCTGTAATCCAGGACATTGAGGTACATATTACTGATATTGTAATCCGGGACATTGAGGTATATATTACTGGTGCTGTAATCCAGGACATTGAGGTACATATTACTGGTGCTGTAATCCAGGACATTGAGGTACATATTACTGGTGCTGTAATCCAGGACATTGAGGTACATATTACTGATATTGTAATCCGGGACATTGAGGTATATATTACTGGTGCTGTAATCCAGGACATTGAGGTACATATTACTGGTGCTGTAATCCAGGACATTGAGGTACATATTACTGGTGCTGTAATCCAGGACATTGAGGTACATATTACTGGTGCTGTAATCCAGGACATTGAGGTACATATTACTGATATTGTAATCCGGGACATTGAGGTATATATTACTGGTGCTGTAATCCGGGACATTGAGGTACATTTTACTGGTGCTGTAATCCAGGACATTGAGGTACATATTACTGATATTGTAATCCGGGACATTGAGGTATATATTACTGGTGCTGTAATCCAGGACATTGAGGTACATATTACTGGTGCTGTAATCCAGGACATTGAGGTACATATTACTGATATTGTAATCCGGGACATTGAGGTATATATTACTGGTGCTGTAATCCAGGACATTGAGGTACATATTACTGGTGCTGTAATCCAGGACATTGAGGTACATATTACTGGTGCTGTAATCCAGGACATTGAGGTATATATATTACTGATATTGTAATCCAGGACATTGAGGTACAGTGGGGCAAAAAAGTATTTAGTCAGCCACCAATTGTGCAAGTTCTCCCACATAAAAAGATGAGAGAGGCCTGTAATTTTGATCATAGGTACACTTCAACTATGACAGACAAAATGAGAAAAAAAAAAATCCAGAAAATCACATTGTAGGATTTGTAATGAATTTATTTGCAAATTATGGTGGAAAATAAGTATTTGGCAAGATTTCTAGCTCTCACAGACCTGTAACTTCTTCTTTAAGAGGCTCCTCTGTCCTCCACTCATTACCTGTATTAATGGCACCTGTTTGAATTTATCAGTATAAAAGACACCTGTCCACAACCTCAAACAGTCACACTCCAAACTCCACTATGGCCAAGACCAAAGAGCTGTCAAAGGACACCAGAAACAAAATTGTAGACCTGCACCAGGCTGGGAAGACTGAATCTGCAATAGGTAAGCAGCTTGGTTTGAAGAAATCAACTGTGGGAGCAATTATTAGGAAATGGAAGACATACAAGACCACTGATAATCTCCCTCGATCTGGGGCTCCACGCAATATCTCACCCCGTGGGGTCAAAATGATCACAAGAACGGTGAGCAAAAATCCCAGAACCACACGGGGGGACCTAGTGAATGACCTGCAGAGAGCTGGGACCAAAGTAACAAAGCCTACCATCAGTAACACACTATGCCACCAGGGACTCAAATCCTGCAGTGCCAGACATGTCCCCCTGCTTAAACCAGTACATGTCCAGGCCCGTCTGAAGTTTGCTAGAGAGCATTTGGATGATCCAGAAGAAGATTGGGAGAATTTCATATGGTCAGATGAAACCAAAATAGAACTTTTTGGTAAAAACTCAACTCGTTGTGTTTGGAGGACAAAGAATGCTGAGTTGCATCCAAAGAACACCATACCTACTGTGAAGCATGGGGGTGGAAACATCATGCTTTGGGGCTGTTTTTCTGCAAAGGGACCAGGACGACTGATCCGTGTAAAGGAAAGAATGAATGGGACCATGTATCGTGAGATTTTGAGTGAAAACCTCCTTCCATCAGCAAGGGCATTGAAGATGAAACGTGGCTGGGTCTTTCAGCATGACAATGATCCCAAACACACCGCCCGGGCAACGAAGGAGTGGCTTTGTAAGAAGCATTTCAAGGTCCTGGAGTGGACTAGCCAGTCTCCAGATCTCAACACCATAGAAAATCTTTGGGGGGAGTTGAAAGTCTGTGTTGGCCAGCAACAGCCCCAAAACATCACTGCTCTAGAGGAGATCTGCATGGAGGAATGGGCCAAAATACCAGCAACAGTGTGTGAAAACCTTGTGAAGACTTCCTGCCATCCAGGACCTCTACACCAGGCGATGTCAGAGGAAGGCCCTAAAAATTGTCAAAGACCCCAGCCACCCTAGTCAAAGACTGTTCTCTCTGCTACCGCACGGCAAGCAGTACCGGAGTGCCAAGCCTAGGTCCAAGAGGCTTCTAAACAGCCTCTACCCCCAAGCCATAAGACTCCTGAACAGCTAATCAAATGGCTACAGAGACTATTTGCTTTGTGTGTCCCTGAAGTAAATGTAATTCGAATTTCCAAAATGATATAGTCTAATTGGCCTACTCCTTCCTGTCTATACATAAATAAAATGAAATCATTCAAAATAGGCTACTAAAGCACAGATGTGGGATTCCCGAGTGGCGCAGCAGCAGTGCTAGAGGCATTACGTTTTCACTATGGTATTCCTATTAATAACTTCCAGTGTAGTGAGAGAGACTTTATCACAGTGCTACGTCATACTGGCTGGACCTCTGTCTGCTTGAATGCCAATAACTCAGATACATCACTCAAGAGATGCACAAAAATATTATAACGTTCAAAATGGTTGAACCTTTCCTTTAATACGAGGAAAGTTGAGAAATAAATATAGTAGGCCTAGCCTATAGAAAGCTGATGGGATCCTCCTCTTTTTAGTAGAGGCCATCACTCTGTTTTCTCACGCAATTGCACAGCCTATAGAAATGTTGCGCAACATGAGCTCATTACTTCTCATCGAGTATATGATTTGATTTCCGAATACAATTGCATTGATGTCAGAGTGATTAGAGGGACAATAGAGTGCTGAGTACCAGGTCATTAGCGACCAGCAGTTGCCAAGTTTGCTAGGCGACTAATGATCATCATCAAATTCAGAGCACAGTTTAGGGTTAGGACTCAGGAGGGTTAGGACTAGGGAGGGTTAGGACAAGGGAGGGTTAGGACTAGGGAGGGTTAGGACAAGGGAGGGTTAGGACTAGGGAGGGTTAGGACTAGGGAGGGTTAGGACTAGGGAGGGTTAGGACTAGGGAGGGTTAGGACTCAGGAGGTTTAGGACTAGGGAGGGTTAGGACTAGGGAGGGTTAGGACTCGGGAGGGTTAAGACTAGGTAGGGTTTGGACTAGGGAGGGTTAGGACTAGGGAGGGTTAGGACTCGGGAGGGTTAGGACTAGGGAGGGTTAGGACTAGGGAGGGTTTGGACTAGGGAGGGTTAGGACTAGGGAGGGTTTGGACTAGGGAGGGTTAGGACTAGGGAGGGTTAGGACTAGGGAGGGTTAGGACTAGGGAGGGTTAGGACTAGGGAGGGTTAGGACTAGGGAGGGTTTGGACTAGGGAGGGTTAGGACTAGGGAGGGTTTGGACTAGGGAGGGTTTGGACTAGGGAGGGTTTGGACTAGGGAGGGTTAGGACTCGGGAGGGTTAGGACTAGGGAGGGTTAGGACTAGGGAGGGTTAGGACTTTGGAGGGTTAGGACTAGGGAGGGTTAGGACTCCCAGATGTGGCTTTCCAGTTATCTAGAATGTTTCATTACCGGAGAAGAGAGGATGTTGAGGAGAGATGGGTTGGAACGTGGTTTGACAGCTGCTATCGGATCCTTATATATTCCATCCCAAAAATCGAGCCGACGATACAGAAATACAAGGCATCAATCCAATTATAGATATATGCAAATCAAGGCTATGTGATAATGGGGTATGGAGATATATGCAAATCAAGGCTATGTGATAATGACGTATGGTGATATATGCAAATCAAGGATATGTGATAATGGAGTATGGAGATATATGCAAATCAAGGCTATGTGATAATGACGTATGGTGATATATGCAAATCAAGGCTATGTGATAATGGAGTATGGAGATATATGCAAATCAAGGCTATGTGGTAATGACGTATGGTGATATATGCAAATCAAGGCTATGTGATAATGGGGTATGGAGATATATGCAAATCAAGGCTATGTGATAATGACGTATGGTGATATATGCAAATCAAGGCTATGTGATAATGGAGTATGGAGATATATGCAAATCAAGGCTATGTGGTAATGACGTATGGTGATATATGCAAATCAAGGCTATGTGATAATGGGGTATGGAGATATATGCAAATCAAGGCTATGTGGTAATGAGGTATGGTGATATATGCAAATCAAGGCGGTGTGATAATGACGTATGGAGTGATGTGCTAATTAATGCTGTTAATTAAACACTAGGTGGTGCCATTATGTCAAAAGGCAACAATGTTGTTAAAGATGCAGTTTCACTACCGAGTTCTGTACGGTCTACCGCTTTAGGTTACAACATGCTGTTAAAGGTTAATAATGACACCTGTGAAAACTTGAGAATTGTGGCACAGGGATTTACACTGAGATAGAAGACGAGGTTGTATATTAGTTTAGATATTGAGTAAAATATCAGAGAAGACGAGGTTGTATATTAGTTAAGATATTGAGTAAAATATCAGAGAAGACGAGGTTGTATATTGGTTCAGATATTTGGGTAAAATGTCGGAGAACACGAGGGAAAAGGTAGACAAGTTTTCCATAGATTTAATTTCCCTCCCTGAGGTTCCATAGGAGGAGTTTTTCATAGATTTAATTCCCCTCCCCTGAGGTTCCATAGGAGGAGTTTTCCATAGATTTAATTCCCCTCCCTGAGGTTCCATAGGAGGAGTTTTTCATAGATTTAATTCCCCTCCCTGAGGTTCCATAGGAGGAGTTTTTCATAGATTTAATTTCCCTCCCTGAGGTTCCATAGGAGGAGTTTTCCATAGATTTAATTCCCCTCCCCTGAGGTTCCATAGGAGGAGTTTTCCATAGATTTAATTCCCCTCCCTGAGGTTCCATAGGAGGAGTTTTCCATAGATTTAATTCCCCTCCCTGAGGTTCCATAGGAGGAGTTTTTCATAGATTTAATTCCCCTCCCTGAGGTTCCATACGAGGAGTTTTCCATAGATTTAATTCCCCTCCCCTGAGGTTCCATAGGAGGAGTTTTTCATAGATTTAATTCCCCTCCCCTGAGGTTCCATAGGAGGAGTTTTCCATAGATTTAATTCCCCTCCCCTGAGGTTCCATAGGAGGAGTTTTCCATAGATTTAATTCCCCTCCCTGAGGTTCCATAGGAGGAGTTTTTCATAGATTTAATTCCCCTCCCCTGAGGTTCCATAGGAGGAGTTTTCCATAGATTTAATTCCCCTCCCCTGAGGTTCCATAGGAGGAGTTTTTCATAGATTTAATTTCCCTCCCTGAGGTTCCATAGGAGGAGTTTTTCATAGATTTAATTCCCCTCCCTGAGGTTCCATAGGAGGAGTTTTTCCCAGGATGAGGCATGTTGGCGATGTGCAGGGGCAAAAGGAAGCCTCCTACATGCACTGTGGGAATGCCCGGTTGTGCACCCCCTATGGGACAAAGCCTTGCAGTGCATGGGAGATGGCCTTGGCGGCAGGTAGCCTAGGGGTTACAGTGTAGAGGTGACAGGTAGCCTAGTGGTTAGAGTGTTGGACTAGTAACCAAAAGGTTGCAAGTTCAAATCCCCGAGCTGGTACAAATGTGTCGTTCTGCCCCTGAACAGGCAGTTAACCCACTGTTCCTAGGCCGTCATTGAAAATAAGAATTTGTTCTTAACTGACTTGCCTAGTTAAATAAATGTTTTTTTTGTTTAATGAGTTGATTATTTTTGAAAGCTGTAATTTGTATTTATAAAATACTCTTCTGTACAATATTATTGATAGCTGTTCACCATATTGTGGCCCCCTTTCACCATACATTGGTATCAGTCTGATGGCACTATGGTGTGATAAGAGCGGCTGCTACATTAACAACACTGAGTATACAAAACATTAGGAACACCTAATTTTGAGTTGGTCTTGAAAAAGATGGGTCAACACTGCAAATATTGACTCTTTTGCATCAACTTCATGTAATTGTCACTAAAAGCCTTTGACACTTATGAAATACTTGTAACTATACTTCAGTGTTCCATAGTAACATCTGACAAAAAATATCCTAAAGACACTGAAGCGGCAGACGTTGTGAAAATTAACATTTGTGTCATTCTCAAAACTTTAGACCACGACTGTATACACTGATATGAAGTAGAGTTAACACGTGACATCAATAAGAGATCATAGCTTTTCACCTGGATTCACCTGGTCAGTCTGTGTCAAGAATGAAAGAGCAGGTGTTCCCCGATGCTTTTATCTGGATTCACCTGGTCAGTCTGTGTCAAGAATGAAAGAGCAGGTGTTCCCCGATGCTTTCACCTGGATTCACCTGGTCAGTCT
The DNA here is from genome assembly GCF_057628025.1 of Oncorhynchus mykiss. Taxonomy (NCBI): domain Eukaryota; kingdom Metazoa; phylum Chordata; class Actinopteri; order Salmoniformes; family Salmonidae; genus Oncorhynchus; species Oncorhynchus mykiss. Next base: position 4,748,881 of record NC_143050.1, read on the forward strand.
GTGGCAAGAATAAAAGAGCAGGTGTTCCCCGATGCTTTCACCTGGATTCACCTGGTCAGTCTGTGTCAAGAATGAAAGAGCAGGTGTTCCCCGATGCTTTTCACCTGGATTCACCTGGTCAGTCTGTGTCAAGAATGAAAGAGCAGGTGTTCCCCGATGCTTTTATCTGGATTCACCTGGTCAGTCTGTGTCAAGAATGAAAGAGCAGGTGTTCCCCGATGCTTTCACCTGGATTTACCTGGTCAGTCTGTGGCAAGAATGAAAGAGCAGGTGTTCCCCGATGCTTTCACCTGGATTTACCTGGTCAGTCTGTGTCAAGAATGAAAGAGCAGGTGTTCCCCGATGCTTTTCACCTGGATTCACCTGGTCAGTCTGTGGCAAGAATGAAAGAGCAGGTGTTCCCCGATGCTTTCACCTGGATTCACCTGGTCAGTCTGTGTCAAGAATGAAAGAGCAGGTGTTCCCCGATGCTTTCACCTGGATTCACCTGGTCAGTCTGTGTCAAGAATGAAAGAGCAGGTGTTCCCCGATGCTTTTATCTGGATTCACCTGGTCAGTCTGTGTCAAGAATGAAAGAGCAGGTGTTCCCCGATGCTTTTATCTGGATTCACCTGGTCAGTCTGTGTCAAGAATGAAAGAGCAGGTGTTCCCCGATGCTTTCACCTGGATTCACCTGGTCAGTCTGTGTCAAGAATGAAAGAGCAGGTGTTCCCCGATGCTTTCACCTGGATTCACCTGGTCAGTCTGTGTCAAGAATGAAAGAGCAGGTGTTCCCCGATGCTTTTCACCTGGATTCACCTGGTCAGTCTGTGTCAAGAATGAAAGAGCAGGTGTTCCCCGATGCTTTTCACCTGGATTCACCTGGTCAGTCTGTGTCAAGAATGAAAGAGCAGGTGTTCCCCGATGCTTTCACCTGGATTCACCTGGTCAGTCTGTGTCAAGAATGAAAGAGCAGGTGTTCCCCGATGCTTTTCACCTGGATTCACCTGGTCAGTCTGTGTCAAGAATGAAAGAGCAGGTGTTCCCCGATGCTTTTCACCTGGATTCACCTGGTCAGTCTGTGGCAAGAATGAAAGAGCAGGTGTTCCCCGATGCTTTTCACCTGGATTCACCTGGTCAGTCTGTGTCAAGAATGAAAGAGCAGGTGTTCCCCGATGCTTTCACCTGGATTTACCTGGTCAGTCTGTGTCAAGAATGAAAGAGCAGGTGTTCCCCGATGCTTTTCACCTGGATTCACCTGGTCAGTCTGTGTCAAGAATGAAAGAGCAGGTGTTCCCCGATGCTTTCACCTGGATTTACCTGGTCAGTCTGTGTCAAGAATGAAAGAGCAGGTGTTCCCCGATGCTTTTATCCAGAGTGACAGTGCATTCAGCTGATAAACAACAACATATCACAGTCACAGTCAAGTAAGGTGTTTTTTTGTAACAGCCACTGAGAATGTTGTTGCTGTTTGGGACGATTTCAAGTATTTTTATTAAATACAATACTTTGCTAAAGTATCGTAGATTTTTATTTCGATACGTTAGTCTTTTTTGGGGGCAACTTTGTAGTTGTATTTTTGTATCTTCTGCCTATCGATATATATATAGTATATATATATATAGTACAGTGCTATGGTGTACAACACAGTGTTTATCATCAAGCACACATATTCATGGCGAACCTGGTGATGAGAACTGCAGTGCAATGCAACACCTCTTACGGATATTACAGTATTACACAAGAAGATGACACATCATGTGTGACTGGTCTGAAAGACTGGTTAACTGTAAACACCCCTGCAGACGTTGAGACTGATCCCAGACCTGTATGTAGGTGTGTGTGAGAGAGAGAGAGAGTTGGAGTGAGTGAGAGAGAGAGAGACAGAGACAGAGACAGAGAGAGAGTTGGAGAGACAGAGAGAGAGAGAGTTAGAGTGAGTGAGAGAGAGAGGAGCCGAGTGTTTAGGATTGCAACACCTGCTCTGCCTCACATGTTGGCACAGAAAAACACCCACACACATTCAAACAGAGACACCGATATACGATATGTTCTATCCTCGTAGGGACTTCAAATTAATTTACTTTCAAAATCCTATTTTCCTTAACCCTAACCCATCACCCCTTAACCCCATTCCCCTAACCCCTCACCCCTTAACCCCATACCCCTAACCCCATACCCCTCACAACCTTAGGGTTAAGGTTAAGGGGTATGGGGTTAAGGTTAAGGGGTGAGGGGTTAGGGTTAAGGGGTGAGGGGTTAGGGTTAAGGTTAAGGGGTGAGGGGTTAGGGTTAAGGGGTTAGGGTTAAGGTTAAGGGGTATGGGGTTAAGGGGTGAGGGGTTAGGGGAATGGGGTTAACCCCTTAACCCTAACCCCTCACCCCTTAACCCCATACCCCTAACCCCTCACCCCTTAACCCCATACCCCTAACCCCTCACCCCTTAACCCCATTCCCCTAACCCCTCACCCCTTAACCCCATACCCCTAACCCCATACCCCTCACAACCTTAGGGTTAAGGTTAAGGGGTATGGGGTTAAGGTTAAGGGGTGAGGGGTTAGGGTTAAGGGGTGAGGGGTTAGGGTTAAGGTTAAGGGGTGAGGGGTTAGGGTTAAGGGGTTAGGGTTAAGGTTAAGGGGTATGGGGTTAAGGGGTGAGGGGTTAGGGGAATGGGGTTAAGGGGTGAGGGGTTAGGGGTATGGGGTTAAGGGGTGAGGGGTATGGGGTTAGGGTTATGGGGTTAAGGTTGTGAGGGGTATGGGGTTAGGGGTATGGGGTTAAGGGGTGAGGGGTTAGGGGAATGGGGTTAAGGGGTGAGGGGTTAGGGGTATGGGGTTAAGGGGTGAGGGTATGGGGTTAGGGTTATGGGGTTAACCCCTTAACCCTAACCCCTCACCCCTTAACCCCATACCCCTAACCCCTCACCCCTTAACCCCATACCCCTCACCCCTTAACCTTAACCATAACCCCTCACCCCTTAACCTTAACCCCATACCCCTTAACCCCATACCCCTAACCCCTCACCCCTTAACCCCATACCCCTCACCCCTTAACCTTAACCCTAACCCCTCACCCCTTAACCTTAACCCCATACCCCTTAACCCCATACCCCTAACCCCTCACCCCTTAACCCCATACCCCTCACCCCTTAACCTTAACCCTAACCCCTCACCCCTTAACCTTAACCCCATACCCCTTAACCCCATACCCCTAACCCCTCACCCCTTAACCCCATACCCCTCACCCCTTAACCTTAACCCCTCACCCCTTAACCCCATACCCCTTAACCTTAACCATAACCCCTTAACCTTAACCCTAACCCCTCACCCCTTAACCCCATACCCCTAACCCCTCACCCCTTAACCCTAACCCCTTATCCCTCACCCCTTAACCCTAACCCCTCACCCCTCACACCTTAACCCCATACCCCTCACACCTTAACCTTAACCCCATACCCCTCACCCCTTAACCCCATACCCCTCACCCCTTAACCCTAACCCCTCACCCTTAACCCCATACCCCTTAACCTTAACCTTAACCCTAACCCCTCACCCCTTAACCCTAACCCCTCACCCCTTAACCTTAACCCCATACCCCTTAACCTTAACCCTAACCCCTTAACCCTATCCCCTCACCCCTTAACCCCATACCCCTAACCCCTCACCCCTTAACCCCATACCCCTCACCCCTTAACCCCATACCCCTCACCCCTTAACCCCATACCCCTAACCCCTCACCCCTTAACCCCATTCCCCTAACCCCTCACCCCTTAACCCCATACCCCTTAACCTTAACCCTAACCCCTTAACCCTAACCCCTCACCCCTTAACCTTAACCCTAACCCCTCACCCCTTAACCCTAACCCCTCACCCCTTAACCTTAACCCCATACCCCTTAACCTTAACCCTAACCCCTTAACCCTAACCCCTCACCCCTTAACCCCATACCCCTAACCCCTCACCCCTTAACCCCATACCCCTCACCCCTTAACCCCATACCCCTAACCCCTCACCCCTTAACCCCATTCCCCTAACCCCTCACCCCTTAACCCCATACCCCTTAACCTTAACCCTAACCCCTTAACCCTAACCCCTCACCCCTTAACCTTAACCCTAACCCCTCACCCCTTAACCCTAACCCCTCACCCCTTAACCTTAACCCCATACCCCTTAACCTTAACCATAACCCCTTAACCTTAACCCTAACCCCTCACCCCTTAACCCCATACCCCTAACCCCTCACCCCTTAACCCTAACCCCTTATCCCTCACCCCTTAACCCTAACCCCTCACCCCTCACACCTTAACCCCATACCCCTCACACCTTAACCTTAACCCCATACCCCTCACCCCTTAACCCCATACCCCTCACCCCTTAACCCTAACCCCTCACCCTTAACCCCATACCCCTTAACCTTAACCTTAACCCTAACCCCTCACCCCTTAACCCCATACCCCTAACCCCTCACCCCTTAACCCTAACCCCTTATCCCTTAATCTAAACCCCATACCCCTTAACCTTAACCCCTCAACCCCATACCCCTCACCCCTTAACCTCATACCCCTCACCCCTTAACCTCATACCCCTCACACCTTAACCCCATACCCCAATTCAAACCCTAATTGTATACCTAACCCCTAAACTTAGAATAGCCTTTGTCCTCATGGGGAGAATTTCCCCCTTGTTTAACTACCTATATCCTTTTGTGGACTTCTGGGGATTTTAGGTCCCCACAAGGATAGAAGAACACACACACACACACACACACTCACTCACTCACTCACTCACTCACTCACTCACTCACTCACTCACTCACTCACTCACTCACTCACTCACTCACTCACTCACTCACTCACTCACTCACTCACTCACTCACTCACTCACTCACTCACTCACTCACTCACTCACTCACTCACTCACTCACTCACTCACTCACTCACTCACTAACTCAAACTCAAACTCAAACTCAAACTCAAACTCAAACTCAAACTCAAACTCAAAAACCAACCAACCACAGTCCAAAGGCCATAGTTTGTTTAGAGAGTGGGATGGCGGTCTGCCAGGTCACAACACGCTGGCTGCCAGACTACTTACTTGACTTATCTAACCATTTAAACCAGGAAGTCCCATTCACATAAACATCTGGCATTGAAGGCACTTGTAGTTGCGTCCCAAATGAAACCCCATTCCCTACGTAAATGCGCTACGTTTGGCCCCATGGCCCAGCTTTTAATCTGTGAATTCACCTGGTTCCCACTGCCACCTTTAACCTCTCCCCTTTACTCTCCAGGCGTGAGCTGCTGGCAGAGCTGGCGGGGGACGAGTTTGTTGCCGTGGAAATGGCCTGTTTGGAGGATGAGTTCCGTGTCCTGTCGGAGGAGAACGCCACGCTGCTCAACGTCCACACTGAGCGAGCTCAGCAACTGGAGACGCTCAGCTCCACCAATCGGAATCGGACAAGCCGGGACAGTTCCTCCACGTGACCCCCCCTTGAACTCGACTTGACCCCGACAGACGATGACCTCGCTCGAGACCTTCAAACCGACGCTACGGCCCGTATTCCAAAAGTGCTGATCTAGGATCAGTTCCCCTCTGTTCATATATTCATATTTATTAAGATCTAAAAATGCCAAACTGATCCTAAATCAGCACTCTTGCTCTGAGCCTCAACTTGGATAATGGGTCCCTGAAAACATTATTACCGATAGCTGTCAAATCCTTGCTTCCTCTGTCCTTGTTTCCTTATCTCCTTTCTAAGAGCGTTTTGTTTCCTTATCTCCTTTTCTAAGAGCAAAGGAGAAGAGGATACAAGGTCCCTTGTTTGGGACCTTCTCTTCCAATGCACTTTGAGAGGAACTACGGACCAGGGTTTGGGGCCAATTCTATTTCAATTCCAACGATGGGTTTCTGATTTCTAAACTTTTTTACAAATATTGTTAATCATCAGTTATACTAGAGACACGAGGAGTGTCACAGTCTGGTTTCTACACCAAAAGTTAATGGGTGTCTGTAGGAGTAATGTTTAAGGTTGGAGTCAAGGAAGGTTGAATAGGAGCCAGGGGGCTTTGGGAGGTGCTGAGTAGAGGAGAGGCAATCGCATGATCATGGCGGAGAGCTGTGGATTAGTAAGGAATGTAGAGGTCAGGTCAGGTCACATTAAGGGAGAAGGAACTGTGCGTTGCCCGCATGACTTTACTTCCTGTCTAGTGTAAAGATGTTTAGAGAGAAGCAGGAGACTTTGTCTTATGCAGCTGCATTGACCCAATGGGTGAATAAACTTGGTTTAAGTTTGACTAATCGTCCGTGAGTTTTACTACCTAACTGTATTCGATTCAGGAAGTACACTGAAATCATAACTAGAATTCCTCTTCGTTGCGTTTCAGTTTGGTTTTCTTTCTCAATTGACCGGAACTCAAATGGAATTAATCCCAACCCTGCTAAGGAAACAAGGACAGAGGAAGCAAGGACTTAGTAGTAGTAGTAGTAGTAGTATCAGTAGTAGTAGTAGTAGTAGCAGCAGTAGCAGTAGTAGTAGTAGTAGTAGTAGCAGTAGTAGTAGTAGCAGTAGTAGTAGTAGTAGTAGAAGTAGTAGTAGCAGTAGTATTAGTAGTAGTAATAGTAGCAGTAGTAGTAGTAGTAGTAGTAGTAGTAGTAGTAGTAGTAGTAGTAGCAGTAGTAGTAGTAGTAGTAGCAGTAGTAGTAGTAGTAGTAGTAATAGTAGCAGTAGTAGTAGTAGCAGTAATAGTAGCAGTAATAGTAGCAGTAGTAGTAGTAGTAGTAGTAGTAGCAGTAATAGTAGCAGTAGTAGTAGTAGTAGGAGGCTCTGTGAGTCTCGGGGCTTGTGGAGACATACAGGTGGTGTGATGTGGTCCAAAAGGTTTTCAGGGGGGGGCTTCCCCGCTCTCTCTCTCCCCCCCTTTCCTCTCCCCTCCATGGATCTAAAGGATCCCCTCAGTTCCCCAGGTTCATACTATACCACCCAGGATCAACTCTGAGTTGATGATTCTGTTGGAGGTAGAAATGCAAGACACTGTAAGACATATGGATGTTGTGGAGCGAACTCAATAGATATTCTGTAGTGAAATAATGGTAACGTGGACAAAATAAATCAATTGTATTTGTTAATAAAAGAAGGAGTGGGTTTGTGAGAATGACAATGTTTTTTTTTTTAATGGTAATTCCCTGTGGTAACTGTTATTAACTGTGGTAACGAAAACACAATATGACAATGACACATTCTGTATGTGGCACAATAAAGTTCTCTCTTACGAATTAAAAAAATAAAATAATACATTTTAAGTGGATGTCCTTCAGCACGATCCTTTAGTTTCATTTCCTGTAGAATGTTTGCGTATTGATGACCTCACTACATGGCAACACTCCACTACCACGGAATAGGGAACTGTCTGTTTCACAATGACATTGAATTATTCTAGGATTGTGAAACTTAACATCAGCTGTTAACATTATGTCTGACTCTCGCCCCCATATTGACTCTCACTTTTGCTCTCTCCTCCTCGTTGTCTGTCTCTCTCTCTCTCTCTCTCTCTCTCTCTCTCTCTCTCCCCCCCATTGTTTCTCTCCCCCCTCTCTCTTGCTTTCCCTTATCCATCTCTCCATCTCTTTTGATCTCTCTCTCTCTCTCTCTCTATATATATATATATATATATATATACAGTATATCACAAAAGTGAGTACACCCCTCACATTTTTGTAAATATTTCAGTATATCTTATCATGTGAAGAAATTACACTTTGCTACAATGTATCATGGTCACCCCCTACAGAACCACTCCTTTATTGGGGGTGTCTTGCTAAATGCCTATAATTTCCACCTGTTGTCTATTCCATTTGCACAACAGCATGTGAAATGTATTGTCAATCAGTGTTGCTTCCTAAGTGGACAGTTTGATTTCACAGAAGTGTGATTGACTTGGAGTTACATTGTGTTGTTTAAGTGTTCCCTTTATTTTTTTTTGAGCAGTGTATATATATATATATTCTACATCTTTCTTTACCTCTCTCTCTCTCTCAGTGGAGGGAAGGACAGTAGCAGGTGACTACTATGATTTAGCCAATTCAATTGCAGTAATTCCATTACCAATTTGTTAGTAATTCCGTTACCAATTTGTTAACAGAATTACGAGTTTGAATCACTTAATTCATCAAGAAACTTGTGAAAATATCTTCAAGATGTGTGTTGTTTTTTGTTTTTTTGGTAACGGAATTTTCAAGGTTTTCATTCAATTGGCGACAGATTTTCATGCCAAAATGTATAGATCTGCATAAAAACTTCGCTCATTTCCCCACCAGAGATGTAAAAAGGCTGTGCGTGACGATTTAGTGCAAATAAAAATACCTTTTATGGGTTAAATTCCTATTTTACCTCATAAAACATTTATTGTTAGGTGGGTTTCCATCTAATTTTTAACTCTAAAGAACATTTAGCATTATATTGCGTGTGCCCCCTCTAGTACAGCACCCCGGGTGCCCCCTCTAGTACAGCACCCCGGGTGCCCCCTCTAGTATTGGCCTGTGCTCTCTAGCCAGCAGCACCCCGGGTGTAGATAAAGTACTCTTGGTCAGAGCGCATGTATATAGCCTTCATGATGAGATTATTATGGACTAAAGAGCTAGATTATTTGTATTTGTCAAATTGACAGTCAGATCATCGATCATCGTGTCATCAGAATCAAGACCCTCAATATTTATTGGAAAGGAGCATCAAGCTCATCACCGTGACCTTTCACCCCCTGTGAAGTTCATCGTAATTTATTTTATCTGTAACCTAATAAAATGCACGTTTTCCCAAGGAGTCGTAGTGGGAGGACCACACAACGTCATCACTTAACTCCATGTTTACTTCAATAGGACGGTTATTATAGTGATTCCACCAAACTGACTTGTTGCGGATAAAAATCAGTGTTGACTACATAAAGTATTTTTTCACTTAATATTTCATAAGAATCTAAAGTTCGATGTGTTTCCATTTTACACTATACTGATAGTTTTGTCACTGTTGCATTAAATAGTAAATATTCCCACTCTGGTCTTAGTGCCTGCTCTCTAGCTAACAGCTACTCTGCTCTTAGTGCCTACTCTCTAGCTAACAGCTACTCTGGTCTTAGTGCCTGCTCTCTAGCTAACAGCTACTCTGGTCTTAGTGCCTGCGCTCTAGCTAACAGCTACTCTGGTCTTAGTGCCTGCTCTCTAGCTAACAGCTACTCTGCTCTTAGTGCCTGCTCTCTAGCTAACAGCTACTCTGCTCTTAGTGCCTGCTCTCTAGCTAACAGCTACTCTGCTCTTAGTGCCTGCTCTCTAGCTAACAGCTAGTCTGGTCATAGTGCCTGCTCTCTAGCTAACAGCTACTCTGGTCTTGGTGCCTGCTCTCTAGCTAACAGCTACTCTGCTCTTAGTGCCTGCTCTCTAGCTAACAGCTACTCTGGTCTTAGTGCCTGCTCTCTAGCTAACAGCTACTCTAGTCTTAGTGCCTGCTCTCTAGCTAACAGCTACTCTGGTCTTAGTGCCTGCTCTCTAGCTAACAGCTACTCTAGTCTTAGTGCCTGCTCTCTAGCTAACAACTACTCTAGTCTTAGTGCCTGCGCTCTAGCTAACAGCTACTCTGCTCTTAGTGCCTGCTCTCTAGCTAACAGCTACTCTGGTCTTAGTGTCTGCTCTCTAGCTAACAGCTACTCTGCTCTTAGTGCCTGCTCTCTAGCTAACAGCTACTCTGCTCTTAGTGCCTGCGCTCTAGCTAACAGCTACTCTGGTCTTAGTGCCTGCGCTCTAGCTAACAGCTACTCTGGTCTTAGTGCCTGCTCTCTAGCTAACAGCTACTCTGCTCTTAGTGCCTGCTCTCTAGCTAACAGCTACTCTGGTCTTAGTGCCTGCTCTCTAGCTAACAGCTACTCTGGTCTTAGTGCCTGCTCTCTAGCTAACAGCTACTCTGGTCTTAGTGCCTGCTCTCTAGCTAACAGCTACTCTGGTCTTAGTGCCTGCGCTCTAGCTAACAGCTACTCTGCTCTTAGTGCCTGCGCTCTAGCTAACAGCTACTCTGGTCTTAGTGCCTGCTCTCTAGCCAACAGCTACTCTGGTCTTAGTGCCTGCTCTCTAGCTAACAGCTACTCTGGTCTTAGTGCCTGCTCTCTAGCTAACAGCTACTCTAGTCTTAGTGCCTGCTCTCTAGCTAACAGCTACTCTGGTCTTAGTGCCTGCTCTCTAGCTAACAGCTACTCTAGTCTTAGTGCCTGCTCTCTAGCTAACAACTACTCTAGTCTTAGTGCCTGCGCTCTAGCTAACAGCTACTCTGCTCTTAGTGCCTGCTCTCTAGCTAACAGCTACTCTGGTCTTAGTGCCTGCTCTCTAGCTAACAGCTACTCTGCTCTTAGTGCCTGCTCTCTAGCTAACAGCTACTCTGGTCTTAGTGCCTGCGCTCTAGCTAACAGCTACTCTGGTCTTAGTGCCTGCGCTCTAGCTAACAGCTACTCTGGTCTTAGTGCCTGCTCTCTAGCTAACAGCTACTCTGCTCTTAGTGCCTGCTCTCTAGCTAACAGCTACTCTGGTCTTAGTGCCTGCTCTCTAGCTAACAGCTACTCTAGTCTTAGTGCCTGCTCTCTAGCTAACAGCTACTCTGGTCTTAGTGCCTGCTCTCTAGCTAACAGCTACTCTAGTCTTAGTGCCTGCTCTCTAGCTAACAACTACTCTAGTCTTAGTGCCTGCTCTCTAGCTAACAGCTACTCTAGTCTTAGTGCCTGCTCTCTAGCTAACAGCTACTCTAGTCTTAGTGCCTGCTCTCTAGCTAACAACTACTCTAGTCTTAGTGCCTGCGCTCTAGCTAACAGCTACTCTAGTCTTAGTGCCTGCGCTCTAGCTAACAGCTACTCTAGTCTTAGTGCCTGCTCTCTAGCTAACAACTACTCTAGTCTTAGTGCCTGCTCTCTAGCTAACAACTACTCTAGTCTTAGTGCCTGCTCTCTAGCTAACAACTACTCTAGTCTTAGTGCCTGCTCTCTAGCTAACAGCTACTCTAGTCTTAGTGCCTGCGCTCTAGCTAACAGCTACTCTGGTCTTAGTGCCTGCTCTCTAGCTAACAGCTACTCTGGTCTTAGTGCCTGCTCTCTAGCTAACAACTACTCTAGTCTTAGTGCCTGCTCTCTAGCTAACAGCTACTCTGGTCTTAGTGCCTGCGCTCTAGCTAACAGCTACTCTGGTCTTAGTGCCTGCGCTCTAGCTAACAGCTACTCTGCTCTTAGTGCCTGCTCTCTAGCTAACAGCTACTCTGGTCTTAGTGCCTGCTCTCTAGCTAACAGCTACTCTGCTCTTAGTGCCTGCTCTCTAGCTAACAGCTACTCTGCTCTTAGTGCCTGCGCTCTAGCTAACAGCTACTCTGGTCTTAGTGCCTGCGCTCTAGCTAACAGCTACTCTGGTCTTAGTGCCTGCTCTCTAGCTAACAGCTACTCTGCTCTTAGTGCCTGCTCTCTAGCTAACAGCTACTCTGGTCTTAGTGCCTGCTCTCTAGCTAACAGCTACTCTGGTCTTAGTGCCTGCTCTCTAGCTAACAGCTACTCTGGTCTTAGTGCCTGCTCTCTAGCTAACAGCTACTCTGGTCTTAGTGCCTGCGCTCTAGCTAACAGCTACTCTGCTCTTAGTGCCTGCGCTCTAGCTAACAGCTACTCTGGTCTTAGTGCCTGCTCTCTAGCCAACAGCTACTCTGGTCTTAGTGCCTGCTCTCTAGCTAACAGCTACTCTGGTCTTAGTGCCTGCTCTCTAGCTAACAGCTACTCTAGTCTTAGTGCCTGCTCTCTAGCTAACAGCTACTCTGGTCTTAGTGCCTGCTCTCTAGCTAACAGCTACTCTAGTCTTAGTGCCTGCTCTCTAGCTAACAACTACTCTAGTCTTAGTGCCTGCGCTCTAGCTAACAGCTACTCTGCTCTTAGTGCCTGCTCTCTAGCTAACAGCTACTCTGGTCTTAGTGCCTGCTCTCTAGCTAACAGCTACTCTGCTCTTAGTGCCTGCTCTCTAGCTAACAGCTACTCTGCTCTTAGTGCCTGCGCTCTAGCTAACAGCTACTCTGGTCTTAGTGCCTGCGCTCTAGCTAACAGCTACTCTGGTCTTAGTGCCTGCTCTCTAGCTAACAGCTACTCTGCTCTTAGTGCCTGCTCTCTAGCTAACAGCTACTCTGGTCTTAGTGCCTGCTCTCTAGCTAACAGCTACTCTGGTCTTAGTGCCTGCTCTCTAGCTAACAGCTACTCTGGTCTTAGTGCCTGCTCTCTAGCTAACAGCTACTCTGGTCTTAGTGCCTGCTCTCTAGCTAACAGCTACTCTGGTCTTAGTGCCTGCTCTCTAGCTAACAGCTACTCTGGTCTTAGTGCCTGCTCTCTAGCTAACAGCTACTCTGGTCTTAGTGCCTGCGCTCTAGCTAACAGCTACTCTGCTCTTAGTGCCTGCTCTCTAGCTAACAACTACTCTAGTCTTAGTGCCTGCTCTCTAGCTAACAGCTACTCTAGTCTTAGTGCCTGCTCTCTAGCTAACAGCTACTCTAGTCTTAGTGCCTGCTCTCTAGCTAACAACTACTCTAGTCTTAGTGCCTGCGCTCTAGCTAACAGCTACTCTAGTCTTAGTGCCTGCGCTCTAGCTAACAGCTACTCTAGTCTTAGTGCCTGCTCTCTAGCTAACAACTACTCTAGTCTTAGTGCCTGCTCTCTAGCTAACAACTACTCTAGTCTTAGTGCCTGCTCTCTAGCTAACAACTACTCTAGTCTTAGTGCCTGCTCTCTAGCTAACAGCTACTCTAGTCTTAGTGCCTGCGCTCTAGCTAACAGCTACTCTGGTCTTAGTGCCTGCTCTCTAGCTAACAGCTACTCTGGTCTTAGTGCCTGCTCTCTAGCTAACAACTACTCTAGTCTTAGTGCCTGCTCTCTAGCTAACAGCTACTCTGGTCTTAGTGCCTGCGCTCTAGCTAACAGCTACTCTGGTCTTAGTGCCTGCGCTCTAGCTAACAGCTACTCTGCTCTTAGTGCCTGCTCTCTAGCTAACAGCTACTCTGGTCTTAGTGCCTGCTCTCTAGCTAACAGCTACTCTGCTCTTAGTGCCTGCTCTCTAGCTAACAGCTACTCTGCTCTTAGTGCCTGCGCTCTAGCTAACAGCTACTCTGGTCTTAGTGCCTGCGCTCTAGCTAACAGCTACTCTGGTCTTAGTGCCTGCTCTCTAGCTAACAGCTACTCTGCTCTTAGTGCCTGCTCTCTAGCTAACAGCTACTCTGGTCTTAGTGCCTGCTCTCTAGCTAACAGCTACTCTGGTCTTAGTGCCTGCTCTCTAGCTAACAGCTACTCTGGTCTTAGTGCCTGCTCTCTAGCTAACAGCTACTCTGGTCTTAGTGCCTGCGCTCTAGCTAACAGCTACTCTGCTCTTAGTGCCTGCGCTCTAGCTAACAGCTACTCTGGTCTTAGTGCCTGCTCTCTAGCCAACAGCTACTCTGGTCTTAGTGCCTGCTCTCTAGCTAACAGCTACTCTGGTCTTAGTGCCTGCTCTCTAGCTAACAGCTACTCTAGTCTTAGTGCCTGCTCTCTAGCTAACAGCTACTCTGGTCTTAGTGCCTGCTCTCTAGCTAACAGCTACTCTAGTCTTAGTGCCTGCTCTCTAGCTAACAACTACTCTAGTCTTAGTGCCTGCGCTCTAGCTAACAGCTACTCTGCTCTTAGTGCCTGCTCTCTAGCTAACAGCTACTCTGGTCTTAGTGCCTGCTCTCTAGCTAACAGCTACTCTGCTCTTAGTGCCTGCTCTCTAGCTAACAGCTACTCTGCTCTTAGTGCCTGCGCTCTAGCTAACAGCTACTCTGGTCTTAGTGCCTGCGCTCTAGCTAACAGCTACTCTGGTCTTAGTGCCTGCTCTCTAGCTAACAGCTACTCTGCTCTTAGTGCCTGCTCTCTAGCTAACAGCTACTCTGGTCTTAGTGCCTGCTCTCTAGCTAACAGCTACTCTGGTCTTAGTGCCTGCTCTCTAGCTAACAGCTACTCTGGTCTTAGTGCCTGCTCTCTAGCTAACAGCTACTCTGGTCTTAGTGCCTGCTCTCTAGCTAACAGCTACTCTGGTCTTAGTGCCTGCTCTCTAGCTAACAGCTACTCTGGTCTTAGTGCCTGCTCTCTAGCTAACAGCTACTCTGGTCTTAGTGCCTGCGCTCTAGCTAACAGCTACTCTGCTCTTAGTGCCTGCGCTCTAGCTAACAGCTACTCTGGTCTTAGTGCCTGCTCTCTAGCCAACAGCTACTCTGGTCTTAGTGCCTGCTCTCTAGTCAACAGCTACTCTGGTCTTAGTGCCTGCTCTCTAGCCAACAGCTACTCTGGTCTTAGTGCCTGCTCTCTAGTCAACAGCTACTCTGGTCTTAGTGCCTGCTCTCTAGCTAACAGCTACTCTGGTCTTAGTGCCTGCTCTCTAGTCAACAGCTACTCTGGTCTTAGTGCCTGCTCTCTAGCCAACAGCTACTCTGGTCTTAGTGCCTGCTCTCTAGTCAACAGCTACTCTGGTCTTAGTGCCTGCTCTCTAGCTAACAGCTACTCTGGTCTTAGTGCCTGCTCTCTAGTCAACAGCTACTCTGGTCTTAGTGCCTGCTCTCTAGCCAACAGCTACTCTGGTCTTAGTGCCTGCTCTCTAGCCAACAGCTACTCTGGTCTTAGTGCCTGCTCTCTAGCCAACAGCTACTCTGGTCTTAGTGCCTGCTCTCTAGTCAACAGCTACTCTGGTCTTAGTGCCTGCTCTCTAGCTAACAGCTACTCTGGTCTTAGTGCCTGCTCTCTAGTCAACAGCTACTCTGGTCTTAGTGCCTGCTCTCTAGCCAACAGCTACTCTGGTCTTAGTGCCTGCTCTCTAGTCAACAGCTACTCTGGTCTTAGTGCCTGCTCTCTAGCTAACAGCTACTCTGGTCTTAGTGCCTGCTCTCTAGTCAACAGCTACTCTGGTCTTAGTGCCTGCTCTCTAGCCAACAGCTACTCTGGTCTTAGTGCCTGCTCTCTAGCCAACAGCTACTCTGGTCTTAGTGCCTGCTCTCTAGTCAACAGCTACTCTGGTCTTAGTGCCTGCTCTCTAGCTAACAGCTACTCTGGTCTTAGTGCCTGCTCTCTAGCCAACAGCTACTCTGCTCTTAGTGCCTGCTCTCTAGTCAACAGCTCACACATACAGTACAGTGCTGGGTAGGCTAGTCTACATGATGAGATTATTATGGATAAAAGCGAAAATATTTGTATTTGTCAAAGCCCTGTCAAGCATCGATCATCATGTCACTGGAATACGACCCTCAAATATTTATTTGAAATGAGCATTCAAGCTCATAGCTGCACTTACAACACCCCCGTGACGTTCATCACAAGTTGCTTTATCTGTGTCCTAATAGAGCACCCACAGTAGAGTTGTCACATTACCCATCTAACTTAGTAGGCCAAACATAAATTACAGAAATTAGCTACATTGCTATTATTAGCTAATGTTATAACGGCTAGTCAACATAGCTAGCTAACAATGTTGATGATAAGGATAACAGCTAAGTTAAATAACAATAGCTAGCTAACTTCAAGATAATAAACATAGCATGCAATTTAGCAACACGTTAGCCAGCTAGTGATCTAGTTAACATTACTTTCAAGCTCCAGACTGTCCCCGTCATTATCATCCTCATTATCGGTGTCCGCGCTATCCAGGACCACCGATTGATGGATTGTTGGTCGACCGCCTAACACACTGTCCAGCACATAAAAAAAGTGGACATGCCACCCTTCCATTCTCGCTCCGATTGTTCTCATCTTTTGCCTTCTTGTCGCCCTTTCAAATGTTGAATATTTCGCTGGCACAGGAGCCAGGTATCCTTTCACCTCTAATCTTCCTGGCTACGCCCTCAAATATGGCCTTTTCACCCCTGGGTAGCTACTGTAAAGTAATGTCTGACCACAATGTCAGCAAACATTTTGGTCTCCAACTTTGTCCAAAGTCTCCTACCACTGTCGTCCATTTTATTAGCTAGTGGGACTTCAAGCAGAAAGGAAGAGACGATCTTTCAAGTGCAACGGGTAAAGTTGGTGGTAGAAAAGAATACGTAAGTTGTCCTTTTAAAAGAAAAATGACATTACACACTGTTGGACCTGTATGGACCTTCAGTAGCCTGATTCCATCCAGACTGAGGAGGAATCTGAACACAATGAGTCCCCGACCAGCTAGATCTGAACACAATGAGTCCCCGACCAGCTAGATCTGAACACAATGAGTCCCCGACCAGCTAGATCTGAACACAATGAGTCCCTGACCAGGAGTCGCATGTACACTGAGTGTACAAAACATTATGAACATTGTTAGTGTACATGCCCTGATGAATTGAGGCTGTTCTGAGGGCTAAAAGGGAGGGGTGCAACTCAATATTAGGAAGGTGTTCTTAATGTTTTGTGCAAGTGTCAAGTGTATACACGGCTCAAAATACATTTAAATTCATAATATCTATTCTTCTCTCTCTCTTTCTCTCTCTGTTAAACACACACACACACACACTTGATCAAAGCAACTCCATTCACACAATCCTGAACGACCGCCCCCCCAGATGGTGAAGGTAGGAAACAACATCTCCACTTCGCTGATCCTCAACACAGGGGCTCCACAAGGGTGCGTGCTCAGCCCCTTCCTGTACTCCCTGCTCACCCATGACTGCGTGGCCATGCACCCCTTCAACTCAATCATCAAGTTTGCAGACGACACAACAGTAATAGGCTTGATTACCAACAACGACGAGACAGCCTATAGGGAGGAGGTGTGGGCCCTCGGAGTGTGGTGTCAGGAAAATAACCTCTCACTCAACACCAGTCCAACAAAGGAGATGATCGTGGACTTCAGGAAACAGCAGTGGGAGCACCCTCCCCCCCATATCCACATCGACGGGACAGCAGTGGAGAAGGTGGAAAGTTTTAAGTTCCTCTGTGTACACATCACAGACAAACTGAAATAGTCCACCCACACAGAAAGTGTGGTGAAGAAGGCGCAACGGCGCCTCTTCAACCTCAAGCCAAATGTCTTCAGCCTCCTGTCACCTAAAACCCTCACAAACGTTCACAGATGCACAATTGAGAGCATCCTGTCGGGCTGTATCACCGCTTGATATGGCAACTGCACCGCCCACAACCACAGGGCTCTCCAGAGGGTGGTGTGGTCTGCACAACGCATCACCGGGGGCAAACTACCTGCCCTCCATGACACCTACAGCACCCGATGTCACAGGAAGGCCAAAAAGATAATCAAGAACAACAACCACCCGAGCCACTGCCTGTTCACCCCGCTACCATCCACAAGGCGAGGTCAGTACAGGTGCATCAAAGCAGGGACCGAGAGACTGAAAAACAGCTTCTATCTCAAAGCCATCAGACTGTTAAACAGCCACCACTAACACAGAGAGGCTCAAATGGCTCACTAGTAACTTTAACAATGCCACTTTAATAATGTTTACATATCTTGCATTACTCATCCCATATGTATATACTGTATTTTATGTAATCTATCTATTTCATCTTGCCTATGCCGCTCTGTCATCGCTTATCCATATATTTATATGTATATATTCTAATTCCCTTCCTTTACTTAGATGTGTGTATTAGGTAGTTGTTGTGGAATTGTTAGATTACTTGTTAGATATTACTGCACTGTCGGGAACTAGAAACACAAGCATTTCACTACACTCGCATTAACATCTGCTAACCATGTGGCTGTGACCAATAACATCTGCTAACCATGTGTATGTGACAAATACAATTTGATTTGATTTGAAACAACTGGCAGCATCAGGGTAAATTTCTGGTAGGTAGAACTGTAGAAGGATAACTCATTTTCACGCTTGTTTGTAATTAACACAGCCAGGCACAGAAAAACCACACAGGCATGATGACAAATGTTAGTGAAAAAACAAACGCTTTAAAAAAAAAAATAAATAAATAAATGCATAGAGAAGTTTCTGAGATGACTGTGTGTTGTTCCATCGAAGTAAACAACAACATTAACCAAGTTTGTGGGCACGTCCCCATCTACCTAGCAGGGTGGTATCTACGGCATTACGCTATGATCACTATGAGCAGACGAATGAATACACAGGGAAGTTGAAACTTCCCGATTGTACCAGTGAAATGAAAATGTGCCAATTCTAGCTTGGATAATTGTGATGTTTAAGACAAAAAAAACACAATGTTGTTAATATAGTAATGACTATATGCCGTGGCAGAGACAGGGTAAACAATTCCCCTTTAAAAGCCAGCAGCAGGCCTGGCAATTACAGTCCCATTCCAAAACGAACTGTCTTTGTTTAGTAGAGATCCTACGAAGTATTTCCCACATCACTTTAACTGAGGCAGGTAGAAGAGTTCTCTTTAGATTCTCAAAATACCCATGTCAACATAATCATTTTTCCATTGTTGGTCTTTTTTTAAACCATCATATTTTTTTTTAAAAATAATTAAATTACTCATTGCCTTTTCCTGTTGTTACAATAAAAGTGGGCCGTTGATTACAATTCAATATCTTTTGAATTAGTTATTCACGTTGCAATATTTAGAAATGCAAGCTTTTATTTTGAAAGTCTTCCTTCATTTACCATACAAAGTGACGTCATCACGCGCGCTTCTGGCAGAATACCAAGTTAGGAAAAGTCATATGACTTGTGGTTCCGCAGAATTGGGTACAGTCATTTACAGTTGTCAACCACAGTCCAAGTTTCCGTCCCGACGTTTAAACCGTGTTCGGGAGGTTCTCACACGGAATATGTCAGCCTCATAAACCTGTTTAGGATTTCAGCTCACCGTCGTCCTAGGATAACCAATGTCAGGTTAGTTCCAGTTATAGTTCTACTGTTTGGGAAACACACGACGCGTCAGTACTCAGGGGGTTGATCACAAAGTTGAGTTGTTTTGAGATTGGTTGATTTGTCAGTGTTTAGGCTATACACTCTTACATTTGTTGTGTTTTGTCTTATTATTGAACAATGTCCCTTATTGGAAATATGACTTACATTATGTGACAGCGTGCGTATGGGTAGTTCTATACGGCTACACTAGTTAACGTGGATTCTAGTTTTCAAACATATGCCAGACATCGGCTAGACAGGGTGTGACCATCTCACCCCGACATGGTTACAGATTTCTTGATTTGACAAAAACGGCTGACACCTGTGTAAAAAATGATTCTTTATTCTCATGCGTGTCAAATTAAAGCTAATAGTGTATTCGAGAAATAAATGCATACAAAACTACACACACTTATTATAATAATAAAAACATATTTAAAAAAAAAAAATCCATTCTTAAAAAAGAATAAGAATAAGAAAAGGCCTTGATTTCTTGTCAAACAGATTAAAAAGTGGTCTTAGACTACATCTACCAGAAGAAGCCTTTTAAAAAGGTATTGGAAACACAAGAAGAAAAGACTCCTTGACAACTAATATCAACACATCTGACCAGAGCACCCCCCCACTCTCTCCAGCTAATGTCACCTATCCCAGCTCTTACTGACACCCACCCACCCACCCACCGGACAGCCATTAAAATGTAGTTGACATTTAGTCAGTTCGCCCTGGCTGGACCAAATCTGAACCATTCACAGACCGTACAGAACAGTAGAGCACTAGAGTATAATGTACTGTACAAAATGGTCAAACATAGACGTCTCTGATTGGTTCGGATGTGGTCTGGCCCGGACCAACCAAATGTTGTCTTGTTTGGGGGCGGGGTGCATTAGAATAATCAAATACGCTAAATAAGGATATTGCATATTTCCACCTTTGTTTACCCATAGTTAGTACATTCATCTTCAGATAGCTAGGTGGACCAGTCATAGTCATAGTCCCTCTAAACTTTCAGCTCATACAAGGAGAAGACTGATCAGAGATGCAGCCAAGAGGCCCATGATCACTCTGGATGAACTGCAGAGATCTACAGCTGAGGTGGGAGACTGTCCATAGGACAACAATCAGTAGTATATTGCACAAATCTGGCCTTTATGGAAGAGTGGCAAGAAGAAAGCCATTTCTTAAAGATATCCATAAAAAGTGTCGTTTAAAGTTTGCCACAAGCCACCTGGGAGACACACCAAACATGTGGAAGAAGGTGCTCTGGTCAGATGAAACCAAAATTGAACTTTTTGGCAACAATGCAAAACGTTATGTTTGGTGTAAAAGCAACACAGCTGAACACACCATCCCCACTGTCAAACATGGTGGTGGCAGCATCATGGTTTGGGCCTGCTTTTCTTCAGCAGGGACAGGGAAGATGGTTCAAATTGATGGGAAGATGGATGGAGCCAAATACAGGACCATTCTGGAAGAAAACCTGATGGAGTCTGCAAAAGACCTGAGACTGGGACGGAGATTTGTCTTTCAACAAGACAATGATCCAAAACATAAATCAAAATCTACAATGGAAAGGTTCAAAAATAAACATATCCAGGTGTTAGAATGGCCAAGTCAAAGTCCAGACCTGAATCCAATTGAGAATCTGTGGAAAGAACTGAAAACTGCTGTTCACAAATGCTCTCCATCCAACCTCACTGAGCTGGAGCTGTTTTGCAATGAGGAATGGGAAAAAATGTCAGTCTCTCGATGTGCAAAACTGATAGAGACATACCCCAAGCGACTTACAGCTGTAATCGCAGCAAAAGGTGGCGCAACAAAGTATTAACTTAAGGGGGCTGAATCATTTTGCACAGCCAATTTTTCAGTTTTTGATTTGTTAAAAAAGTTATATCCAATAAATGTCGTTCCACTTCATGATTGTGTCCCACTTGTTGTTGATTCTTCACAAAAAAATACAGTTTTATATCTTTATGTTTGAAGCCTGAAATGTGGCAAAAGGTCGCAAAGTTCAAGGGGGCCGAATACTTTCGCAAGGCACTGTAGCTAGGTGGACCAGTCATAGCCAGTACATTAATCTACAGATAGCTAGGTGGACCAGTCATAGTCAGTACATTAATCTACAGATAGCTAGGTGGACCAGTCATAGTCAGGACATTCATCTTCAGATAGCTAGGTGGACCAGTCATAGTCAGTACATTCATCTTCAGATAGCTAGGTGGACCAGTCATAGTCAGTACATTCATCTTCAGATAGCTAGGTGGACCAGTCATAGTCAGTACATTCATCTCCAGATAGCTAGGTGGACCAGTCATAGTCAGGACATTCATCTTCAGATAGCTAGGTGGACCAGTCATAGTCAGTACATTAATCTACCGATAGCTAGGTGGACCAGTCATAGTCAGGACATTCATCTTCAGATAGCTAGGTGGACCAGTCATAGTCAGTACATTCATCTTCAGATAGCTAGGTGGACCAGTCATAGTCAGTACATTCATCTTCAGATAGCTAGGTGGACCAGTCATAGTCAGTACATTCATCTGCAGATAGCCTTGTGGACCAGTCATAATCAGTACATTCATCTCCAGATAGCTAGGTGGACCAGTCATAGTCAGTACATTCATCTTCAGATAGCTAGGTGGACCAGTCATAGTCAGGACATTCATCTTCAGATAGCTAGGTGGACCAGTCATAGCCAGTACATTCATCTCCAGATAGCTAGGTGGACCAGTCATAGTCAGGACATTCATCTTCAGATAGCTAGGTGGACCAGTCATAGCCAGTACATTCATCTTCAGATAGCTAGGTGGACCAGTCATAGTCAGGACATTCATCTTCAGATAGCTAGGTGGACCAGTCATAGTCAGGACATTCATCTTCAGATAGCTAGGTGGACCAGTCATAGTCAGGACATTCATCTTCAGATAGCTAGGTGGACCAGTCATAGTCAGGACATTCATCTTCAGATAGCTAGGTGGACCAGTCATAGTCAGGACATTCATCTTCAGATAGCTAGGTGGACCAGTCATAGTCAGGACATTCATCTTCAGATAGCTAGGTGGACCAGTCATAGTCAGGACATTCATCTTCAGATAGCTAGGTGGACCAGTCATAGTCAGGACATTCATCTTCAGATAGCTAGGTGGACCAGTCATAGTCAGGACATTCATCTTCAGATAGCTAGGTGGACCAGTCATAGTCAGGACATTCATCTTCAGATAGCTAGGTGGACCAGTCATAGTCAGGACATTCATCTTCAGATAGCTAGGTGGACCAGTCATAGTCAGGACATTCATCTTCAGATAGCTAGGTGGACCAGTCATAGTCAGTACATTCATCTTCAGATAGCTAGGTGGACCAGTCATAGTCAGGACATTCATCTTCAGATAGCTAGGTGGACCAGTCATAGTCAGTACATTCATCTTCAGATAGCTAGGTGGACCAGTCATAGTCAGGACATTCATCTTCAGATAGCTAGGTGGACCAGTCATATTCAGGACATTCATCTCCAGATAGCTAGGTGGACCAGTCATAGTCAGGACATTCATCTTCAGATAGCTAGGTGGACCAGTCATAGTCAGGACATTCATCTCCAGATAGCTAGGTGGACCAGTCATAGTCATTACATTCATCTTCAGATAGCCAGGTGTACCAGTCATAGTCAGGACATTCATCTTCAGATAGCTAGCTAGGTGAGACAACCACATATCACAATATTTACATTTTTATACAATAAAGTACAGTCCGAGCTAGTAAGAGGAGAAAGTCAAGTGTTAGTTAATGGAAAGAACATTATTTTTTGGGGGTGAGGAGGATGTTGTGGAACTGGTCCACCTAGTTGTGGACTATTTAAGATCCTCTGAAGAGGGGTGGGGGGTTCAGATGTTTTCAGAAGATGGACTCTGCCGTCCTAGCTTCAATCGGGGAAGCCGGGCAGGGACTCTGCTGTCCTAGTGTCAGGGGGGACTAGGACGGCAGGGACTCTGCTGTCCTAGTGTCAGGGGGGACGCTGGGCAGGGACTCTGCTGTCCTAGTGTCAGGGGGGACGCTGGGCAGGGACTCTGCTGTCCTAGTGTCAGGGGGGACGCTGGGCAGGGACTCTGCTGTCCTAGTGTCAGGGGGGACGCTGGGCAAGGACTCTGCTGTCCTAGTGTCAGGGGGGAAGCTGGGCAGGGACTCTGCTGTCCTAGTGTCAGGGGGGAAGCTGGGCAGGGACTCTACTGTCCTTACTTCAGTTCGGGAAGCTGGGCAGGGACTCTACTGTCCTAGTGTCAGGGGGGACGCTGGGCAGGGACTCTGCTGTCCTAGTGTCAGGGGGGAAGCTGGGCAGGGACTCTGCTGTCCTAGTGTCAGGGGGGGAAGCTGGTTCCACCATTGGGGTGCCAGGACAGAGCTCTGACTGGGCTGAGATGGCAGCTGCCCTCCTGTAGGGGTGGGAGTACCAAAATTGAGTATTTAGGTTGGGGTGTAGCGTTTGGGCATAGCCCGAGTTCCTCTTGCTGCTCCGTAGGAAAGAATCATGGCCTTGTAGTTGATGCGAGATTCGATTGAAAGCCAGTGGAGTGTGAGGAGGAGCGTGGTGACATGGGAGAACCTGGGAAGGATGAACACCAGGCGGGCTGCAACGTTCTGGATAAGTTGCAAGGGTTTGATGGCAGAGCCCTGCCAACAGACAGACTCCAGACTGGAGGAGATGACAAGTGCCTGGATAAGAACCGGCGCTTCCTCCTGTGTGAGGTAGGGGTCGTACTCTAAGGATGTTGTAGACCATGAACCTGCAGTAGCCAGTCACTGCTCTGATGTTTGCAGAGAACGACAGGGTGTGGTCCAGGGTCACGCCAAGGCTCTTTGCCGACACCCAAGCAGAGATATCGGCCAGGCACACAGAGATGCGTGTCACCACTGGGTTTCAGAAGGCGGGGATGGGAAGGAGAAAAGTAGTTGTGTCATCCGCATAGCAATGATAGGAGAGGCCATGTGAGGATATGACAGAGCTAAGTGACTTGGTGTATAGAGAGAAGAAGAGAGGGCCTAGAACCGATCCCTGGGGGACACCAGTACGTGGTGCAGACACAGATCCTCTCCACGTCACCTGGTAGGGAGCGGCCCGCCAGGTAGGATGTAATCCAGGAGTGTGCAGAGCCGGAGACACCCAGCTCTGAGATGGTGGAGAAGAGGATCATGGTTCACAGTGTCGGAAGGCAGCGGGATAGATTTAGGAGGGAGAACAGAGCAGAAACAGTCTGCTTTAGCAGTGCGGAGAGCCTCCGTGACACAAGAGGAGAGCAGTCTCGGTTAAGTGACCCGTCTTGTAGCCTGACTTGTTCTGAGCGAGATAACGAGAGTGTTGGCCAGAGTCTCGTTGTGTTTTGGAAAGAATAGAAAGGGATACAGAAAGTTTTTGTTGAATTTTTGGTTTCTTGAGGGGATGGACTCCACCCATTTTGAAGTTGGAGAGGACAGAGCCAGTGGTCAGGGATGAGCTGATGAGGGAAGTGAAGAATGGGAGGAAGGTCTCCAGAGATGGTCTGGAGGAGGGGATGGGGGGGTTCGAGCGGGCAGACCTCACTAGTCACAGGATGTCACCTGGAGGGTAGTTATGCGTGAGTGAGACCAGTGGACTCAATTTGCCGAGTGAATTAAAAGTGGATGTTGTCAACCTTCTTTTCAAAGTGGTTGGCAAAGTCTTCCGCAGAGGGGGTGGAGGATTTAGGAGGAAAATAGTTTCCTGGGGTTAGAGGCAGAAGCTTGAAATTTAGAGTGTTAGAAAGTGGCTTTAGCAGCAGATCCAGAGGTAGAGAGGAGGGAGTGGAAGGATGGTAGGTCCTCCAGAAGTTGAGTTTTTCTCAATTTTTCGCTCAGCTGCCCGCATCCCTATTCTGTAAGCTCGCAATGAATCACCACGGAGCAAGAGGGGAGGAAGGAACGGGAACAGTCTGAGTCATAAAATGCGGAAAGGGAGCAGGGTCGAATAGGCAGACATGATGGAGAAGGATTTAGCAGAAGGGAGAGATGATAGAACAGGAGAGAGTAGTGGGAGAAAGGGCACTCAGCCCCTACCATCTGGGTGTGTAGGTTTGAGGAAGAGGGAGACAGAAATTGAAACAAAGTAGTGATCAATGACAGAGTGGGAAGATGAGGTCAAGCGTATTGCCTGCCTTGGGAGTGGGAGGGGACTGGGAAAAGGTGAGGTCAGAAGAGGCAAGGAGGGCAAAGAAAAAAGTGGAAAGAAATTAATTGAAAGCAGACATCGGGAGGTTGAAGTCTGACGAAGGCCTCGAGGCCGATACGTAAAGCTTGATCAAGAGCAGTGGTACTAACTCTAGAGCAGCGGTACTAACTCTAGAGCAGCGGTACTAACTCCAGAGCAGCGGTACTAACTCCAGAGCAGCGGTACTAACTCCAGAGCAGCGGCACTAACTCCAGAGCAGCGGCACTAACTCCAGAGCAGCGGCACTAACTCCAGAGCAGCGGTACTAACTCCAGAGCAGCGGTACTAACTCCAGAGCAGCGGTACTAACTCCAGAGCAGCGGTACTAACTCCAGAGCAGCGGTACTAACTCCAGAGCAGCGGTACTAACTCCAGAGCAGCGGTACTAACTCCAGAGCAGCGGTACTAACTCCAGAGCAGCGGCACTAACTCCAGAGCAGCGGCACTAACTCCAGAGCAGCGGCACTAACTCCAGAGCAGCGGCACTAACTCCAGAGCAGCGGCACTAACTCCAGAGCAGCGGCACTAACTCCAGAGCAGCGGCACTAACTCCAGAGCAGCGGCACTAACTCCAGAGCAGCGGCACTAACTCCAGAGCAGCGGCACTAACTCCAGAGCAGCGGCACTAACTCCAGAGCAGCGGTACTAACTCCAGAGCAGCGGTACTAACTCCAGAGCAGCGATACTAGCTCCAGAGCAGCGGTACTAACTCCAGAGCAGCGATACTAACTCCAGAGCAGCGGTACTAACTCCAGAGCAGCGATACTAACTCCAGAGCAGCGGTACTAACTTGATCCAATGAGCGGTGAGCTATCATCAGGAAATGTGCTTATCAACGTATCAAGCTCATTGAGCAACTCTCCAAGGGCACCTGGTGGGCGATAGATTACAACAATGTTTAGTTCGAGTGGACAAGTGACAGTGACAACATGGCATTCAAAATGAGGAGATAGACAGGTGAGGAAAAGAGATTATCTCTGAGTGAGAGGAAGGTAGGAAGGTATGAGTGGCTGACTGATGACTGGATATGAGTGGCTGACTGATGACTGGATATGAGTGGCAGACAGATGACTGGATATGAGTGGCTGACTGATGACTGGATATGAGTGGCAGACAGATGATTGGATATGAGTGGCAGACATATGACTGGATTATGAGTGGCAGACAGATGACTGGATATGAGTGGAGACAGATGACTGGATATGAGTGGCAGACAGATGATTGGATATGAGTGGCAGACAGATGATTGGATATGAGTGGCAGACAGATGATTGGATATGAGTGGCAGACAGATGACTGGATGTGAGTGGCAGACAGATGACTGGATATGAATAGCAGACAGATGACTGGATATGAGTGGCAGACAGATGATTGGATATGAGTGGCAGACAGATGACTGGATTTGAGTGGCAGACAGATGACTGGATATGAGTGGCTGACTGATGATTGGATATGAGTGGCAGACAGATGATTGGATATGAGTGGCAGACATATGACTGGATTATGAGTGGCAGACAGATGACTGGATATGAGTGGCAGACAGATGACTGGATATGAGTGGCAGACAGATGACTGGATATGAGTGGCAGACAGGTGACTGGATATGAGTGGCAGACAGGTGACTGGATATGAGTGGCAGACAGATGACTGGATGTGAGTGGCAGACAGGTGACAGATGACTGGATATGAGTGGCAGACAGATGACTGGATATGAGTGGCAGACAGATGACTGGATATGAGTGGCAGACAGATGACTGGATATGAGTGGCAGACAGATGACTGGATATGAGTGGCAGACAGATGACTGGATGTGAGTGGCAGACAGATGACTGGATATGAGTGGCTGACTGATGACTGGATATGAGTGGCAGACAGGTGACTCGATATGAGTGGCAGACAGAGGACTGGATGTGAGTGGCAGACAGGTGACAGATAGATGACTGGATATGAGTGGCTGACTGATGACTGGATATGAGTGGCAGACAGATGACTGGATATGAGTGGCAGACAGATGACTGGATATGAGTGGCAGACAGATGACTGGATATGAGTGGCAGACAGATGACTGGATATGAGTGGCAGACAGATGTGACAGATTTGGAAGTGTATTATGCTAAATAATGACATTGAGATGTCGTCCAACTAGCTGTTAAATCTGTTGGTTACCACGAGCTGTTTCTGTTTACAAGTCTGTTTGTACTGCTGGGGGGGATTTTGATTTGACTAGTTGTGATTAGATTTGTTTTAATTTACCATGATAGCCTGCAGATCAATAGTAGTTTAGGCTACAGCTGTTTGACTGACACCACTGTTTTAAGGAGGTTGTAGTTTAGGCTACAGGAAGTAGTAGGTTAGGCTACAGGAAGTAGTAGGTTAGGCTACAGGAAGTAGTAGGTTAGGCTACAGGAAGTAGTAGGTTAGGCTACAGGAAGTAGTAGGTTAGGCTACAGGAAGTAGTAGGTTAGGCTACAGGAAGTAGTAGGTTAAGCTACAGGAAGTAGTAGGTTAGGCTACAGGAAGTAGTAGGTTAGGCTACAGGAAGTAGTAGGTTAAGCTACAGGAAGTAGTAGGTTAGGCTACAGGAAGTAGTAGGTTAGGCTACAGGAAGTAGTAGGTTAGGCTACAGGGAGTAGTAGGTTAAGCTACAGGAAGTAGTAGGTTTGGCTACAGGAAGTAGTAGATTAAGCTACAGGAAATAGTATAATTTTGTCATCTTCTTTTCTCTCTCTCTTTGTGTTTGTACTCACCTCTGTGTGTGTGTGTGTGTGTGTGTGTGTGTTCCACAGATGTCTGTTGCCATGTCTAGTCTGGAGAGCCTGCGGTCCTCTGTGTTTACCTTTGAGTCCTCCGTGCACAGCTGCCATGTGCTGCGTTGTCTGGACGACCAGCGGAGGCGTGACCTGCTGTGTGACATCACTGTGCTGGCCGAAGGGAGGAGTTTCAGGGCCCACCGTTCTGTGCTGGCCTCCTGCAGCGACTACTTCACACACAGGGTCTCCTCCCACGCACCACAGGGACTTGTCGTCACCCTGCCTCAGGAGGTGAGAAGGGAGGGACCATGAGCCTAGGAGTCCAGGATCACATTAGTCCACTTAGGCCAGGAGTTTTCCAATCTTACCATACGAGATCCGGAGTACTGATGGTTTTCTGTTCTACCTGATAATTCAGCACTTCCACCTGGTGTCCCCAGGTCTAAATAAGTCCCTGATTTAAAGGGTAATAATGAAAATCAGTAATGGACCTGGCTACCAGATCCAGATAGGAATTTGACTGATTCAGCTGTTAGCCAACTGGGGTTTATTATGGATCCCCATTAGTTCCTGTCAAGGCAGCAGCTACTCTTCCTGGGGTTTATTATGGATCCCCATTAGTTCCTGCCAAGGCAGTAGCTACACTTCCTGGGGTTTACTAAATCAGTCCCTGATTTAAAGGGTAATAATGAAAATCAGTAATGGACCTGGCTACCAGATCCAGATAGGAATTTGACTGATTTAGCTGTTAGCCAACTGGGGTTTATTATGGATCCCCATTAGTTCCTGTCAAGGCAGCAGCTACTCTTCCTGGGGTTTATTATGGATCCCCATTAGTTCCTGTCAAGGCAGCAGCTACTCTTCCTGGGGTTTATTATGGATCCCCATTAGTTCCTGTCAAGGCAGCAGCTACTCTTCCTGGGGTTTATTATGGATCCCCATTAGTTCCTGCCAAGGCAGCAGCTACTCTTCCTGGGGTTTATTATGGATCCCCATTAGTTCCTGTCAAGGCAGTAGCTACTCTTCCTGGGGTTTATTATGGATCCCCATTAGTTCCTGTCAAGGCAGCAGCTACTCTTCCTGGGGTTTATTATGGATCCCTATTAGTTCCAGCAACAGATCGACAGTGATCAATAATGTCAAAAGCTGCAGTCTGACAAAACAGCCAATCATGAGTATGGCACATACATGTTGAATGCCCTTCCCTATAAGCGTGCTGAATATCTGTTTGCTGTGAAATGTATCTGGTCAAACCTCAAAGATTGTTAACAGGCTGATTTTGGTCGGCTGTTTGAGCCAGTAAAGGGTGCTTCGCTATAGTTGTCAGGCAACTGAGTGGTTGTCAGGCAACTGAGTGGTTGTCAGGCAACTGAGTGGTTGTCAGGCAACTGAGTGGTTGTCAGGCAACTGAGTGGTTGTCAGGCAACTGGAAGGCAACTGAGTGGTTGTCAGGCAACTGAGTGGTTGTCAGGCAACTGAGTGGTTGTCAGGCAACTGAGTGGTTGTCAGGCAACTGAGTGGTTGTCAGGCAACTGAGTGGTTGTCAGGCAACTGAGTGGTTGTCAGGCAACTGGAAGTCAACTGAGTGGTTGTCAGGCAACTGAGTGGTTGTCAGGCAACTGAGTGGTTGTCAGGCAACTGAGTGGTTGTCAGGCAACTGAGTGGTTGTCAGGCAACTGAGTGGTTGTCAGGCAACTGGAAGTCAACTGAGTGGTTGTCAGGCAACTGAGTGGTTGTCAGGCAACTGAGTGGTTGTCAGGCAACTGAGTGGTTGTCAGGCAACTGAGTGGTTGTCAGGCAACTGAGTGGTTGTCAGGCAACTGAGTGCTATTCATCACGCGGGCATAGTTTGTCTAAGCGATGAGATGAACTCAGTTCTGTCAGATAAGTAAGATATGGTATATTCTGAATAAGACAGTAGTGTTGAGCGCTGAGTGTATAAACTCCCATATCTACTGGGTGAAATACCACAGTGTGACATCACAGCAGCAGGATTTGTGACCTGTTGCCACAAGCATGGCATAGGGGTCTAAGTGGCGCAGTGGTCTCAGTCACTGCTTCTCAGTGCTAGAGGTGTCACTACCCCTAACCCTAACCCAGAAAGTGGTTTCATTGCAAGCTAAGGTGTACTGTTAGCTAGCTAGCTAACATTATCTGGCTGGCTCCCTAGCTAACGTTACGCGTATGACGTTATAGGTAGGTTATATAACAGGTTGTATATGGGACTGTCATCACCATCTGTTTCTCTTCCTTTCCATCCCTCTCTAAAGGTGACGGTGAGTGGCTTGGAGCCCCTGCTGCAGTTTGCCTACACGTCCAAGCTGCTCTTCAGTAAAGATAATGTCATGGAGATACAACACTGTGCCTCTATTCTGGGTTTCAGGGATCTGGACTCGGCCTGTTTTGACTTCCTCCTGCCCAAGTTCTTCAGCAGCAGTTCGCCCTCCTTCCAGAGGAAGACCTGCTGTAAGACACGGTGCAGGAGACAGTCCCCCGGGTCAGAGCTCAGCAACATCGACACGAACAAGGATGTCTTAGACGATGACAAAGGGGTCCGGGTGGTTTCTGATTCGCCCGTTGAACGGGATGTGGGTGGCCAACCAGCAAATAGCGAGACGGGACGTAAAAGCAAATATCTCACCCCTCCTCCTGAAGCCGATATCCAATCAGACGGCCAGACTGACTACTCCCTACAGTGCCCCAAGTACCGAAAGTTCCAGCAGGCTTGTGGGAAGGTGAGGCCGTGCGTGGAGATCTGTGTCCCAGAAACAAACCATGACTCCCCAGTGGGGAGAGAGGAGGGCTGCCCTCTACCCCTGCACCTTCCCACGTCCGTGCAACCCTGTTCCAGTGGTGTAGGATTTAGGGAAGGTCCTGCGGTGGAGACGTCTTCTGGAGAAAACGATTCACTTCTCTCACAGACACAGACTGACCAGGCAGGACAGGGAGAGGTGGAGCAGAGGACTGACCAGGCAGGACAGGGAGAGGTGGAGCAGAGGACTGACCAGGCAGGACAGGGAGAGGTGGAGCAGAGGACTGAACAGGCAGGACAGGGAGAGGTGGAGCAGAGGACTGGAGAAGAGGATGATGAGGAGAAGAGAGAGACGAATGAGGGGAAGAGAAAGATGGACGAGAGAAGGAGAGAGGCAGATGAAGAGAACACCGATAAGTATGAGAGGAGAGGAGAGACAGAAGAGAGGAGGAGAGTAGAGACAGAAGAGAGGAGGAGAGGAGAGACAGAAGAGAGGAGGAGAGGAGAGACAGAAGATAGGAGCAGAGGAGAGACAGAAGAGAGGAGGAGAGGAGAGAGGGCTTCTGGAGTTGACTGTCACAGCTCTATCCTTCCTCTCGTGGAGGTGTCTAGTGGTCGGCTTGTCAGCTGTGAAGAGAGCCCAGGGTTGGGTACAGCACCACACCGATGTCCCTTGGAGGTACCCGGGCTGGACAAGCAGAGCCCTGGAGGTGTGGGGGAAGGAGGTTGTGTTCTAGGGGGTAGAGGACACCATGAAGGGATAGATCCAGGTGTCTCCTGCCTGCCACAGACAGAACAGGAGCAGGGAGAGACAGCGAGGAGAAAGGTGGGGAGAAGGATAGAACATGGAAGAAGTGAAAGCGGAGCAGGAGAGAGGAGAGAGCGAGGATGGGAAGAGAGGAGCAGTGTGGAAAGAGAGGTGGCTGAACACTTGGCCCATGGCCTCTGGTCAGAGCTCCCCTCTTCTCCCCTCCTCCAGGACTTCCCTGGGACTGAGTCTGGGAACCTCCGGAGCAGCAGCTCCACCTTGGACTGGCTTCACCAGCTTGACATCAGCTCCAGTACCGGGGACTGTCCCTTCCTCCACGGCTTGGATAGGGAGACAGACGGAGGGACGGACAGAGGGACAGGGGAGGGGACGGACAGTGGGACAATGAGCGCGACTGGGCTGGGGTGCCAGGGGTCGTCCCAGTTAGAGAAGAGTCCCTGTGTGTCGTCCCTGACATCTGGAGACGATGGAGACTCCGACTGCTTCGATACGGAGGGAGACAGCGAGTCCTGTTCCTACAGCCAGAGAGTCAGGGAGGTGAGTTAAACTAGAGGGAGACAGGGAGTCCTGTTCCTACAGCCAGAGAGTCAGGGAGGTGAGTTAAACTAGAAGGAGACAGGGAGTCCTGTTCCTACAGCCAGAGAGTCAGGGAGGTGAGTTAAACTAGAGGGAGACAGCGAGTCCTGTTCCTACAGCCAGAGAGTCAGGGAGGAGAGTTAAACTAGAAGGAGACAGGGAGTCCTGTTCCTACAGCCAGAGAGTCAGGGAGGTCAGTTAAACTAGAGGGAGACAGGGAGTCCTGTTCCTACAGCCAGAGAGTCAGAGAGGAGAGTTAAACTAGAGGGAGACAGGGAGTCCTGTTCCTACAGCCAGAGAGTCAGGGAGGAGAGTTAAACTAGAGGGAGAGGGAGTCCTGTTCCTACAGCCAGAGAGTCAGGGAGGTGAGTTAAACTAGAGGGAGACAGGGAGTCCTGTTCCTACAGCCAGAGAGTCAGGGAGGTGAGTTAAACTAGAGGGAGACAGGGAGTCCTGTTCCTACAGCCAGAGTCAGGGAGGTGAGTTAAACTAGAGGGAGACAGGGAGTCATGTTCCTACAGCCAGAGTCAGGGAGGTGAGTTAAACTAGAAGGAGACAGTGAGTCCTGTTCCTACAGCCAGAGAGTCAGGGAGGTGAGTTAAACTAGAGGGAGACGGGGAGTCCTGTTCCTACAGCCAGAGAGTCAGGGAGGTGAGTTAAACTAGAGGGAGAGGGAGTCCTGTTCCTACAGACAGAGAGTCAGAGAGGTGAGTTAAACTAGAGGGAGACAGGGAGTCCTGTTCCTACAGCCAGAGAGTCAGACAGGTGACGTAAACTAGAGGGAGACAGAGAGAGGCTTAGGACTGGGCTGAACGGGGCGAGAGCTTCTGAGTGTGCATAGTGCATGCTTTTGTTCCAGCCCAGGTTTAACAGAACTGATTCTACTTATCATCTGGACCAGGTGTGTTAGAGCAGGGCTGGAACTAAAGCATGCACAGGGCTGTCACCCTGGGTTGTCCTGCTTTAATAAGACCAGAGGAAACCTCCATTATAAGGAGACAGGTAGGCATATATTTGGGTTTTGTCTAATTAACCGAAAAGTAAAATCTCTCTGTATGTTTAAAACATGCATACTGTTAGATCACAGTATTTATGTTGTCTTTCCTATTGGCTCTGACTTTGCTGCTAACTTCTTTATTGAGGAAAAATGTACTGACTGACTGGTCCACCTAGCTATCTGAAGATGAATGTCCTGACTATGACTGGTCCACCTAGCTATCTGAAGATGAATGTACTGACTATGACTGGTCCACCTAGCTATCTGGAGATGAATGTACTGACTATGACTGGTCCACCTAGCTATCTGAAGATGAATGTACTGGCTATGACTGGTCCACCTAGCTATCTGAAGATGAATGTCCTGACTATGACTGGTCCACCTAGCTATCTGAAGATGAATGTACTGACTATGACTGGTCCACCTAGCTATCTGAAGATGAATGTTCTGACTATGACTGGTCCACCTAGCTATCTGAAGATGAATGTACTGACTATGACTGGTCCACCTAGCTATCTGAAGATGAATGTCCTGACTATGACTGGTCCACCTAGCTATCTGAAGATGAATGTCCTGACTATGACTGGTCCACCTAGCTATCTGGAGATGAATGTCCTGACTATGACTGGTCCACCTAGCTATCTGGAGATGAATGTCCTGACTATGACTGGTCCACCTAGCTATCTGAAGATGAATGTCCTGACTATGACTGGTCCACCTAGCTATCTGAAGATGAATGTACTGACTATGACTGGTCCACCTAGCTATCTGAAGATGAATGTACTGACTATGACTGGTCCACCTAGCTATCTGAAGATGAATGTCCTGACTATGACTGGTCCACCTAGCTATCTGAAGATGAATGTACTGACTATGACTGGTCCACCTAGCTATCTGAAGATGAATGTCCTGACTATGACTGGTCCACCTAGCTATCTGGAGATGAATGTTCTGACTATGACTGGTCCACCTAGCTATCTGAAGATGAATGTACTGACTGACTGGTCCACCTAGCTATCTGAAGATGAATGTACTGACTATGACTGGTCCACCTAGCTATCTGGAGATGAATGTCCTGACTATGACTGGTCCACCTAGCTATCTGAAGATGAATGTACTGACTATGACTGGTCCACCTAGCTATCTGAAGATGAATGTCCTGACTATGACTGGTCCACCTAGCTATCTGAAGATGAATGTCCTGACTATGACTGGTCCACCTAGCTATCTGAAGATGAATGTACTGACTATGACTGGTCCACCTAGCTATCTGAAGATGAATGTACTGACTATGACTGGTCCACCTAGCTATCTGAAGATGAATGTACTGACTGCAAGTCATCCTGGATATGAGCGTCTGATAAATGACTAAAAT
The DNA here is from genome assembly GCF_057628025.1 of Oncorhynchus mykiss. NCBI lineage: Eukaryota > Metazoa > Chordata > Actinopteri > Salmoniformes > Salmonidae > Oncorhynchus > Oncorhynchus mykiss. The sequence continues at coordinate 4,783,145 of NC_143050.1, forward strand.
GTAAAATGTCCCCCCCCCCCCATATTTTCAAGGTGCAGCTGCCGTTCTCTGTGGGTCGTATCGTGGGGTTGAGCAGGAATGACTTCCAGCTGATGCTGAGGCACCAGACTCTGACCCGAGAACAGCTGGACTTCGTCCACGACGTCAGACGCAGGAGTAAGAACCGTATCGCGGCGCAGCGCTGTCGCAAGAGGAAGCTGGACTGTATACACAATCTGGAGTGTGAGATAGACAAACTGGTGAGGTGGAAATGACTTCTTAAAATGACTTCCTAGGAGTAGTTTGTTGTTTTAATTATTGTCCCGGGGACACATTTTAAAATATAGTTTCTGCTCCAGCTGCCTCCAATAACCATTGCATTGTCAAATTACTGATTAGTGGAATCAGGTGTGTAGTGTAGAAACCCTCCGATAAAAACATCTATAGTTATTATATAATATATATTATTATATCTATTATGCTATTGATTTGGAACATTCAACAGAGAGTGTTATGAATAGAATGAGACTTATTACTGTCCTGTCTGTCTGTCTGTCTCTGTCTGTCTGTGTGTCTGTCTGTCTGTCTCTGTCTGCCTGTCTGTCTGTGTGTGTCTGTCTGTCTGTCTCTGTTTGTGTGTCTGTGTGTCTGTCTGTCTGTGTGTCTGTCTGTCTGTGCGTCTGTCTGTCTGTGTGTCTGTGTCTGTCTGTCTGTCTGTCTGTCTGTCTGTCTGTCTGTCTGTCTGTCTGTCTGTCTGTCTGTCTGTCTGTCTGTTTGTGTGTCTGTGTTTGTGTAATGTCTTCATGTGTGTGTTTGTGGTTTCTGCATGGTGTCTCTGTGTGTGTGTCTCCCAGAGGACAGAGAAGAACCAGCTGATATCAGAGAGGAGCCATCTGAACCAGATGAAGCTGAATACTTGGCACAGTGTGTCCGCTCTTTGTCAGAGAGTCTGCAGCGAGGCCGCCCTGAGACCAGAACAACTCCAGGTCCTAGCCAAGTACTCCTCCCCAGACTGCCCGCTCTCTGCTCTCATCTCCCCTACAGACCCAACCTCCCCTGGGCTAGGAGGACTACTACAATCCCAGGCCTCTCCCTAGGCCTGCTCCTAGCCTCAGATACCTGTCAGAACCCTTCGGAACCTTCGGAACCCTCGGCCAGCTGCTCCAGGGACACACCCACAGGGGAGGAGCTCTCAGGTGATTGAACAAGCCCTCAGGTATATACAGCTGTGTGATCAGTTGACTTGGATGCCCTGCCCACGGATGAGTGTGAGTCTGGACACCTTCATCATCATCATCATCATCACCATTTCATAGACTTTCTTCTACAGGCAAAGACACTGTGGTTGTGTTCCAATAATCTCTCCTTCCTCAGAGGTGCGCTCGGTTACTCACTAAAGCATCAGATTGGTGTAGGCACTGAGCAGGGATGAATGAAACAGGAGAGTATTTTCCCGTGATTGACGCGGTTAGAATAGAAGCTGACAGTATTTCAACCACATGAAAATATGCATGCAAGATGAACTGAAATCTACCACCAGAGATAAACTGTGTGTGTGTGTGTGTGTGTGTGTGTGTGTGCGTGCGTGTATACAGTACCAGTTTTGAGCTGCTCTTGCCATAATATGGACTTGATCTTTTACCAAATAGAGCTATCTTCTGTCTACCATCCCTACCTTGTCACAACACAAATGATTGGCTCAAACGCATTAAGGAAAGAAATTCCACAAACTAACTTTTAACAAGGCACACCTGATAATTTAAATGCATTCCAGGTGACTACCTCAAAGCTGGTTGAGAGAATACCAAGAGTGTTCAAAGCTGTCATCAAGGCAAAGGGTGGCTACTTTGAAGAATCTAAAATATAAAATATATTTTGATTTCATTAACACTTGTTTTGGTTACTACATGATTCCATATGTGTTATTTCATAGTTGTGATGTCTTCACTATTATTCTACAATGTAGAAAATAATAAAAAAATAAAGAAAAACCCTGGAATGAGTAGGTGTTCTAGAACCCTTGAATGAGTAGGTGTTCTAGAACCCTGGAATGAGTAGGTGTTCTAGAACCCTGGAATGAGTAGGTGTTCTAGAACCCTTGAATGAGGAGGTGTGTCCAAACTTTTGACTGGTACTGTATATATACACATGAGAAGCACTATATTTAGTCTGATATTTCTATCATAGACGAATAGCCAACAATATGTCGGGAAATTAGAAGCAGAACTTTAGCGACGTCAACTAGATTATCGAGGCGACCATTCTATCGATTCATGACACCAGTCTTTTCCTTTCAAATCCATGAAGGGAAGTGAACAAGTGCACACTTTGGGACGTAACCTGTGTGAAATAATACCATATTACAATCCAACCACAACACAACCTATGCAACTTAATGAATATGAATATTCGTTGAACATGAAGAATGTACTTACTACTAAAGTTATATTTCTCTGTGTCTTCTTTGACAGCTTTACACCTCAAACCGCTAATTTTAGTGTTTTGTTCATTGTGCCTTATTTTGTTATAACGAGCATTCCTTTGTTAGGAAGTTAGTTAAAATGATATGCCATGTTTTTTCCAAGAACTTTGAAAGGCCTTCCTCTGGACTTTCCTCTGAACATGTTCAGTAGCACACAACGCCAAGGTAACCTTTAGTCAACTTAAGGGTTCACTTTTGGTTAAGTTAAGGACAGCTGTGGTGAACCTGTGGTCGTTGATCGTCTATATCTATATCTCAGGAGTGTTGACCTCTGGACCGTGTGTTCTAGAACTCTGAAGGATTCCGGAAAACATTACACTTTGAACTGGCTTGAGGGGACAATACTATTTTAAATTCAGGAAAATTCTAGTATATGACCTATTCCAAAACATACAACACACCTCATGGAGAGAGTGTCTTCTCAGGTATAGCAATGCAATGTACAGAACTCACTTTAAAAATAAAAAAACATCTGTCTTTGTCCCTCTCTCTCCCTCGTTCTCTCTCTCTCTCTCTCTCTGTCTATATCTCGATCTTTTTTTTCTTAATCTTCATCTCAGATGTTGACCTACTTCCGGTCTCTGTGTTTACTGTTCACAGTCGCGTGCTAGTCAGAACTAGGAAACTCGGTCACGTGCTAGTGAGAACTAGGAAACTCGGTCACGTGCTAGTGAGAACTAGGAAACTCAGTCACGTGCTAGTGAGAACTAGGAAACTCGGTCACGTGCTAGTGAGAACTAGGAAACTCAGTCACGTGCTAGTGAGAACTAGGAAACTCAGTCACGTGCTAGTGAGAACTAGGAAACTCAGTCACGTGCTAGTGAGAACTAGGAAACTCAGTCACGTGCTAGTGAGAACTAGGAAACTCGGTCACGTGCTAGTGAGAACTAGGAAACTCGGTCACGTGCTAGTGAGAACTAGGAAACTCGGTCACGTGCTAGTGAGAACTAGGAAACTCGGTCACGTGCTAGTGAGAACTAGGAAACTCGGTCACGTGCTAGTGAGAACTAGGAAACTCGGTCACGTGCTAGTGAGAACTAGGAAACTCGGTCGCGTGCTAGTGAGAACTAGGAAACTCGGTCGCGTGCTAGTCGGGAACTAGGAAACTCAGTCACGTGCTAGTGAGAACTAGGACACTCAGTCACGTGCTAGTGAGAACTAGGAAACTCAGTCACGTGCTAGTGAGAACTAGGACACTCAGTCACGTGCTAGTGAGAACTAGGAAACTCAGTCACGTGCTAGTGAGAACTAGGACACTCAGTCACGTGCTAGTGAGAACTAGGACACTCAGTCACGTGCTAGTGAGAAGTAGGAAACTCGGTCACGTGCTAGTGAGAAGTAGGAAACTCGGTCACGTGCTAGTGAGAAGTAGGAAACTCGGTCACGTGCTAGTGAGAACTAGGAAACTCGGTCACGTGCTAGTGAGAACTAGGAAACTCAGTCACGTGCTAGTGAGAACTAGGACACTCAGTCACGTGCTAGTGAGAACTAGGAAACTCAGTCACGTGCTAGTGAGAACTAGGAAACTCAGTCACGTGCTAGTGAGAACTAGGAAACTCAGTCACGTGCTAGTGAGAACTAGGACACTCAGTCACGTGCTAGTGAGAACTAGGAAACTCGGTCACGTGCTAGTGAGAACTAGGAAACTCGGTCACGTGCTAGTGAGAACTAGGAAACTCAGTCGCGTGCTAGTGAGAACTAGGAAACTCAGTCGCGTGCTAGTCGGGAACTAGGAAACTCAGTCACGTGCTAGTGAGAACTAGGACACTCAGTCACGTGCTAGTGAGAACTAGGAAACTCAGTCACGTGCTAGTGAGAACTAGGACACTCAGTCACGTGCTAGTGAGAACTAGGACACTCAGTCACGTGCTAGTGAGAACTAGGACACTCAGTCACGTGCTATTGAGAAGTAGGAAACTCGGTCACGTGCTAGTGAGAAGTAGGAAACTCGGTCACGTGCTAGTGAGAAGTAGGAAACTCGGTCACGTGCTAGTGAGAAGTAGGAAACTCGGTCACGTGCTAGTGAGAAGTAGGAAACTCGGTCACGTGCTAGTGAGAACTAGGAAACTCAGTCACGTGCTAGTGAGAACTAGGAAACTCAGTCACGTGCTAGTGAGAACTAGGACACTCAGTCACGTGCTAGTGAGAACTAGGACACTCAGTCACGTGCTAGTGAGAACTAGGAAACTCAGTCACGTGCTAGTGAGAACTAGGACACTCAGTCACGTGCTAGTGAGAACTAGGACACTCAGTCACGTGCTAGTGAGAACTAGGACACTCAGTCACGTGCTAGTGAGAACTAGGACACTCAGTCACGTGCTAGTGAGAACTAGGAAACTCAGTCACGTGCTAGTGAGAACTAGGAAACTCGGTCACGTGCTAGTGAGAACTAGGAAACTCGGTCACGTGCTAGTGAGAACTAGGAAACTCAGTCACGTGCTAGTGAGAACTAGGAAACTCAGTCACGTGCTAGTGAGAACTAGGAAACTCAGTCACGTGCTAGTGAGAACTAGGAAACTCAGTCACGTGCTAGTGAGAACTAGGAAACTCGGTCACGTGCTAGTGAGAACTAGGAAACTCGGTCACGTGCTAGTGAGAACTAGGAAACTCGGTCACGTGCTAGTGAGAACTAGGAAACTCGGTCACGTGCTAGTGAGAACTAGGAAACTCGGTCACGTGCTAGTGAGAACTAGGAAACTCGGTCACGTGCTAGTGAGAACTAGGAAACTCGGTCGCGTGCTAGTGAGAACTAGGAAACTCAGTCGCGTGCTAGTCGGGAACTAGGAAACTCAGTCACGTGCTAGTGAGAACTAGGACACTCAGTCACGTGCTAGTGAGAACTAGGAAACTCGGTCACGTGCTAGTGAGAACTAGGAAACTCGGTCACGTGCTAGTGAGAACTAGGAAACTCGGTCACGTGCTAGTGAGAATTAGGAAACTCGGTCACGTGCTAGTGAGAACTAGGAAACTCAGTCACGTGCTAGTGAGAAGTAGGAAACTCGGTCACGTGCTAGTGAGAAGTAGGAAACTCGGTCACGTGCTAGTGAGAAGTAGGAAACTCGGTCACGTGCTAGTGAGAACTAGGAAACTCGGTCACGTGCTAGTGAGAACTAGGACACTCAGTCACGTGCTAGTGAGAACTAGGAAACTCAGTCACGTGCTAGTGAGAACTAGGACACTCAGTCACGTGCTAGTGAGAACTAGGAAACTCAGTCACGTGCTAGTGAGAACTAGGACACTCAGTCACGTGCTAGTGAGAACTAGGACACTCAGTCACGTGCTAGTGAGAAGTAGGAAACTCGGTCACGTGCTAGTGAGAAGTAGGAAACTCGGTCACGTGCTAGTGAGAAGTAGGAAACTCGGTCACGTGCTAGTGAGAAGTAGGAAACTCGGTCACGTGCTAGTGAGAACTAGGAAACTCGTTATAAAACGATGATCTCGAGTTTCCCACTTGATAAGTATCAAGAGTTAACCAATAGGAAGCTCTACGCAAATAACTTGCATTCATTTTTAACTCGGAGGCCCCTAATTCCGACTAGCATGTGAACACGGCAAAAGTGAGCATAGAAAAAACGTGACCTTTGAACCTCCTGTCTGTGATTACCGGCTGCGATGGGGTCAACAGAGGAACCAACCACCAACAGCACCTTTTTGTATCTCTGAATGTTATGTCTTTTAAAGTGATTGATGTGGAATAAATTAATTAAATTTTTTTCAATTGACCTAACATTATCAGGATTGACTTTTAAATCAGGAGGAGAGATTGGAGAATTGGTCTTCCTCTTCTACTATTTGTATGCATTCTCATATTCGGTCATTCAGCTGTTCAGTCACTCTGCCGTTCAGTCACTCTGCCGTTCAGTCATTCAGCCGCTCAGTCACTCTGCCGTTCTGCCATTCAGTCATTCTGTAATTCAGTCATTCTGTTGTTCTGCCATTCAGTCACTCTGCCGTTCTGCCATTCAGTCATTCTGCCATTCAGTCATTCTGTCATTCAGTCATTCTGTTGTTCTGTCATTCAGTCACTCTGCCGTTCTGCCATTCAGTCATTCTGTCATTCAGTCATTCTGTCATTCAGTCATTCTGTCATTCAGTCACTCTGTTGTTCTGCCATTCAGTCATTCTGTCATTCAGTCACTCTGCCGTTCAGTCATTCAGCTGTTCAGTCATTCAGCCGTTCAGTCACTCTGCCATTCAGTCATTCTGTTGTTCTGTCATTCAGTCACTCTGCCGTTCAGTCATTCAGCTGTTCAGTCACTCTGCCGTTCAGTCATTCTGTTGTTCTGCCATTCAGTCACTCTGCCGTTCAGTCATTGTTGTTCTGCCATTCAGTCACTCTGCCGTTCAGTCATTCAGTTACTCTGCCGTTCTGTCATTCAGTCATTCAGCTGTTCAGTCATTCAGCCGTTCAGTCACTCTGCCGTTCAGTCATTCAGTCACTCTGCCGTTCAGTCATTCAGTCACTCTGCCGTTCTGTCATTCAGTCATTCTGCTGTTCAGTCATTCAGCCGTTCAGTCACTCTGCCGTTCAGTCATTTAGACTTGCAAAAAAAATGCATGGCAGGCTGACGGACTACGTAGATGTTTCGTTGAACTCCCCCCCCCCCCCCCTATTGTACATGTGTAGAGTAGCTGAGAGCTTTGTTTCTATTTACTACAGTCAGGAGGGTCTGACCTATAGGAGGGTCTGACCTGTGGGAGGGTCTGACCTATAGGAGGATATGACCTATTGGAGGGTCTGACCTATCAGACCTGTGGGAGGGTCTGACCTATAGGAGGATATGACCTATAGGAGGATATGACCTATAGATGACCACCACTTGCTTAGGGCCCCCAAGAGGCTAGGACCTAAGCGGCTCTGTGGCAGTGACTATGTATGAGGAGTTTTCTAGTCTATAGTAAAGCCTAACTTTTCACAGGCTGTAGAAACTTCCAGAAGCTACCAGAAGATGGCAGCACTCCCTAAATAAATTCACCACCCTCAATGGTAGGGGTGTAGGTGGTTGGTAGTGTACTCATCTCCTTAGGGGCCTGTGTGTGCAGTGCACTACTTTAGACCAGAGCCCTATGGCACCCTATTCCCTATATAGTGCACTACTTTAGACCAGTCCTATACCACCCTATTCCCTATATAGTGCACTACTTTAGACCAGAGCACTATGGCACCCTATTCCCTATATAGTGCACTACTTTAGACCAGAGCCCTATTCCCTATATAGTGCACTACTTTAGACCAGAGCCCTATTCCCTATATAGTGGACTACTTTAGACCAGAGCCCTATGGCACCCTATTCCCTATATAGTGCACTACTTTAGACCAGAGCCCTATTCCCTATATAGTGGACTACTTTAGACCAGAGCCCTATGGCACCCTATTCCCTATATAGTGCACTACTTTAGACCAGAGCCCTATTCCCTATATAGTGCACTACTTTAGACCAGAGCCCTATTCCCTATATAGTGCACTACTATAGACCAGAGACGTATGGGTAGTACACTATATAGGGAATAGGGTGCCATAGGGCTCTGGTCTAAAGTAGTGCACTATATAGGGAATAGGGTGCCATAGGGCTCTGGTCTAAAGTAGTCCACTATATAGGGAATAGGGCTCTGGTCTAAAGTAGTGCACTATATAGGGAATAGGGCTCTGGTCTAAAGTAGTGCACTATATAGGGAATAGGGCTCTGGTCTAAAGTAGTACCACTATATAGGGAATAGGGCTCTGGTCTAAAGTAGTACCACTATATAGGGAATAGGGTTCCATAGGGCTCTGGTCAACAGTAGTGCACTATATAGGGAATAGGGTGCCATTTGGGATGAATAGTAACACATCGTGTTTCAGTGATGTTCTCAGTTTTATTTATCAGACAACCCTCATCTGTCTTTATGGAGAGAGAGAGAAACAGGGAGACAGAAGGAGAGGTAGAGAGGGAGAGGGAGAGCGAGAGGAGGTGAAAGTGTGTGGGAGACAGGGGGAGAGAGAAACAGCGAGAGGTGGAGAGAAACTGAGAGAGCGAGAGGGGGTGAGAGAGGGAGAGAGAGAGTGGGAGGGAGAGGTGGAGAGAGCGAGAGGGGGTGAGGTGGAGAAAAACAGAGAGAGGGGGAGAGCGAGAGGGGGTGGGAGTTTGTGGGAGACAGGGGGAGAGGTGGAGGGAGAGACCGAGGGAGAGGTGGAGAGAAACAGAGCGAGAGGGGGTGAGAGAGGGAGAGAGAAGGAGGTAGATATAGGGAGAAAGAGGCAGAGAGAAAGACAGAAGCCCCGTTTATACCTGTTACTAACATGGGTCTTTTGTCCTGATGTTGCCTACATTCTGATTGTGCCCATATTTCCAGAAATGTGTCTCCACATGGTATTAAAATGTGTGTGATATCCATCCGCTGTGTCTCCCTTTATCCAAATCATTTCACAGCTATTCTTTCAAAATAGTATTTATTGTAGGACAAATATTGATGTAATCAGTCAATGACGCCTCTTGTCAATGATTTTAGAGGGCGGAATAATGATTTAAATGGTTTCTCTGTCCAGATCTGTCTACACTTGTAAGATATCCAGACACAATGTGTTTCTAGCCCCGTTTATACCTGCCGTTAACATGTGTCCTTCGTCCTGATCTGGTCTGTTTGCACGTATAAGTTCTGATCACTGTTTCTTTTAATCATTTACCCTGTGGGCACAATTAGAATGTTGACAAGATCTGGACAAAGCCTGCATATTAGAACCAGATATAAACAGGACTAGAGAAAAAGGCAGAGAGAGAAAGGGGGAGACGGAGGGAGAGAGGGGGAAAGAAAGAGAGGGGAAAAGAGAGAGAAGGGAGATGGAGGGAGAGAGAGAAAGAAAGAGAGGGAGACAGAGGGGGAGACGGACGGGGAAAGAGAGACAGGGGGAGACGGATGGAGAGAGGGGGAAAGAGAGCGAAAGGGGGAGAGAGGGGGAGATGGAGGGAGAGAGAGAGAGGGGGAGATGGAGGGAGAGAGAAAGAGGGGGAGACGGAGGGAGAAAGGGGGAAAGAGGGGGAGACGGAGGGAGAGAGAGAGAGAGAAAGAGGGGGAGAAAGGAGGAAAGGGAGAGATGGAGAGAGCGAGAGAAAGAGGGGGAGACGGACGGAGAAAGGGGGAATTAGAGAGAGAGAATCCAAAGATGTTATTTTATCCTCTATAGGAACAGGTTATTCCAGTGTGATGACGGAAGCAGATTCTTCATGTCACAAAGGATTTGTCCCAAATGGCACCCTATTCCCTATATATAGTGCACTACTTTAGACCAGAGCCCTATGGTAACCTATTCCCTATATAGTGCACTACTTATGACCAGAGCCCAATGGCACCCTATTCCCTATATATAGGGCACTACTTTAGACCGGAGCTCTATGGAACCCTATTCCCTATATAGTACACTACTTTAGACCAGAGCCCTATGGGTGCTTTGGCCAACGCTATTTTTGTAGTACCGGAGTTCCCTACAGTCCATCCACTATATCTCCTTCAGTCCATCCACTATGTCTCCTACGTTCCCTACAGTCCATCCACTATGTCTCCTACAGTCCATCCACTATGTCTCCTACAGTCCATCCACTATGTCTCCTACAGTCCATCCACTTTGTCTCCTACAGTCCATCCACTATGTCTCCTACAGTCCATCCACTATGTCTCCTACAGTCCATCCACTATGTCTCCTACAGTCCTTCCACTATGTATCCTACGTTCCCTACAGTCCATCCACTATGTCTCCAACATTCCCTACAGTCCATCCACTATGTCTCCTACAGTCCATCCACTATGTCTCCTACAGTCCATCCACTATGTCTCCTACATTCCCTACAGTCCATCCACTATGTCTCCTACAGTCCATCCACTATGTCTCCTACAGTCCATCCACTATGTCTCCTACATTCCCTACAGTCCATCCACTATGTCTCCTACAGTCCATCCACTATGTCTCCTACATTCCCTACAGTCCATCCACTATGTCTCCTACATTCCCTACAGTCCATCCACTATGTCTCCTACAGTCCATCCACTATGTCTCCTACAGTCCATCCACTATGTCTCCTACAGTCCATCCACTATGTCTCCTACAGTCCATCCACTATGTCTCCTACGTTCCCTACAGTCCATCCACTATGTCTCCTACAGTCCATCCACTATGTCTCCTACATTCCCTACAGTCCATCCACTATGTCTCCTACAGTCCATCCACTATGTCTCCTACGTTCCCTACAGTCCATCCACTATGTCTCCTACAGTCCATTCACTATGTCTCCTACGTTCCCTACAGTCCATCCACTATGTCTCCTACAGTCCATCCACTATGTCTCCTACATTACCTACAGTCCATCCACTATGTCTCCTACAGTCCATCCACTATGTCTCCTACAGTCCATCCACTATGTCTCCTACAGTCCATCCACTGTCTCCTACAGTCCATCCACTATGTCTCCTACGTTCCCTACAGTCCATCCACTATGTCTCCTACAGTCCATCCACTATGTCTCCTACAGTCCATCCACTATGTCTCATACATTCCCTACAGTCCATCCACTATGTCTCCTACATTCCCTACAGTCCATCCACTATGTCTCCTACAGTCCATCCACTATGTCTCCTACATTCCCTACAGTCCATCCACTATGTCTCCTACGTTCCCTACAGTCCATCCACTATGTCTCCTACGTTCCCTACAGTCCATCCACTATGTCTCCTACAGTCCATCCACTATGTCTCCTACATTCCCTACAGTCCATCCACTATGTCTCCTACGTTCCCTACAGTCCATCCACTATGTCTCTTACAGTCCATCCACTATGTCTCCTACAGTCCATCCACTATGTCTCCTACAGTACATCCACTATGTCTCCTACAGTCCATCCACTATGTCTCCTACAGTCTATCCACTATGTCTCCTACAGTCCATCCACTATGTCTCCTACAGTCCATCCACTATGTCTCCTACAGTTCATCCACTATGTCTCCTACAGTCCATCCACTATGTCTCCTACGTTCCCTACAGTCCATCCACTATGTCTCCTACAGTCCATCCACTATGTCTCCTACAGTCTATCCACTATGTCTCCTACAGTCCATCCACTATGTCTCCTACAGTTCATCCACTATGTCTCCTACAGTCCATCCACTATGTCTCCTACAGTCCATCCACTATGTATCCTACAGTCCATCCACTATGTCTCCTACAGTCCATCCACTATGTCTCCTACATTCCCTACAGTCCATCCACTATTTGATTTTTTGATTTTATTTTACCTTTATTTAACTAGGCAGGTCAGTTAAGAACAAATTCTTATTTTCAATGACGGCCTAGGAACAGTGGGTTAACTGCCTGTTCTGGGGCAGAACGACAGATTTGTACCTTGTTAGCTCGGGGTTTGAACTTGCAACCTTCCGGTTACTAGTCCAACGCTCTAACAACTAGGCTACCCTGCCGTTCCTCTCCTCTACTCGTCCCTCTCCTCGCCCCGTCCCTCTCCCCATCCCTCTCCTCGCCCCGTCCCTCTCCTCGCCCCGTCCCTCTCCTCTCGTTGCCTCCCCTCTCCTCTCGTTGCCTCACCTCACATTGCCTCCCCTTTCCTCTCGTTTCCTCTCCTCTCCTCGCCCCTCTCCTCTCCTCGCCCCTCTCCTCGCCCCGTCCCTCTCCTCTCCTCTCCTCGCCCCGTCCCTCTCCTCGCCCCTCTCCTCGCCCCGTCCCTCTCCTCGCCCCGTCCCTCTCCTCTCCTCACCCCGTCTCTCTCCTCGCCCGTGCCTCGTCCCTCGCCCCGTCCCTTTCCTCTTCCCTCGCCCGCCCCTCTCCTCGCCCCGCCCCGTCCCTCTCCTCTCATTTCCTCCCTTCTCCTCTCGTTGCCTCGCCTCACATTGCCTCCCCTCTCCTCTCGTTTTCTCTCGTTTCCTCTCCTCTCCCCTCTCCTCGCCCCTCTCCTCGTCCCGTCCCTCTCCTCTCCTCTCCTCGCCCCTCTCCTCGCCCCGTCCCTCTCCTCGCCCCGTCCCTCTCCTCTCCTCACCCCGTCTCTCTCCTCGCCCCGTGCCTCGTCCCTCGCCCCGTCCCTCTCCTCTTCCCTCGCCCCATCCCTCTCCTCGTCCCTCGCCCCGTCCCTCTCCTCGCCCCGCCCCGTCCCTCTCCTCTCGTTTCCTCCCCTCTCCTCTCGTTGCCTCGCCTCACATTGCCTCCCCTCTCCTGTCGTTTCCTCTCCTCTCCTCGCCCCTCTCCTCGCCCCGTCCCTCTCCTCTCCTCGCCCCTCTCCTCGCCCCGTCCCTCTCCTCGCCCCGTCCCTCTCCTCGCCCCGTCCCTCTCCTCTCCCCGTCCCTCTCCTCTCCTCACCCCGTCTCTCTCCTCACCCCGTCCCTCTCCTCGCCCCGTCCCTCTCCTCGCCCCGTCCCTCTCCTCGCCCCGTCCCTCTCCTCGCCCCGTCCCTCTCCTCTCCCCGTCCCTCTTCTCTCCTCACCTTGTCTCTCTCCTCGCCCCTCGCCCCGTCCCGCCCCTCTCCTCGCCCCGTCCCTCTCCTCTCCTCTCCTCTCCCCGTCCTTCTCCTCTCCTCACCCCGTCTCTCTCCTCGCCCCTCTCCTCGCCCCGTCCCTCTCCTCGCCCCTCTCCTCGTCCCTCTCCTCTCCTCGCCCCTCTCCTCGCCCCGTCCCTCTCCTCGCCCCGTCCCTCTCCTCTCCTCGCCCCTCTCCTCGCCCCGTCCCTCTCCTCTCCTCGCCCCTCTCCTCGCCCCGTCCCTCTCCTCGCCCCTCTCCTCGTCCCTCTCCTCTCCTCGCCTCTCTCCTCACCCCGTCTCTCTCCTCGCCCCTCTCCTCGCCCCGTCCCTCTCCTCTCCCCGTCCCTCTCCTCTCCTCACCCCGTCCCTCTCCTCGCCCCTCACCTCGCCCCGTCCCTCTCCTCGCCCCTCTCCTCGCCCCGTCCCTCTCCTCGCCCCTCTCCTCTCCTCGCCCCTCTCCTCGCCCCGTCCCTCTCCTCGCCCCGTCCCTCTCCTCACCCCGTGCCCCGTCCCTCACCCCGTCCCTCGCCCCGTCCCTCTCCTCTCCTCGCCCCCTTACCTGGGCTCGAACCAGGGACCCTCTGCCCACATCAACAACTGCCTCTTACGAAGCACAGTGGAAAAACACAGTATGTTCTGATCACTTGTCGTGGTCTCAGACTGAACATTTAAAAAGCTGTAAATCAAATCAGTGTCTCCACGAACAGAAGAGGTTGGCTGTCTCCCAAATAGTGGATTACTTTTGACCATGGTCCATAGAGCTCTGGTCAAAACAATGGCACTATAGGGAATAGGGTGCCATGGGGCTCTGGTCTATAGTAGTGCACTATATAGGGAATAGGGTGCCATAGGGGTCTGGTCTCAAGTAGTGCACTATATAGGGAATAGGGTGCCATAGGGCTCTGGTCTAAAGTAGTGTACTATATAGGGAATAGGGTGCCATAGGGGTCTGGTCTCAAGTAGTGCACTATATAGGGAATAGGGTGGCATTTGGGATGTAGACTTGGTTCACGTTCCCCTGCTTAGACATTGCATGCATCAACCAAGCAGAGGAGGTCAGCTGGTCAGGTGTGGCCATCCTATTGGAGCAGGGGAGGTCAGCTGGACAGGTGTGGCCATCCTATTGGAGCAGGGGAGGTCAGCTGGTCAGGTGTGGCCATCCTATTGGAGCAGGGGAGGTCAGGTGTGGCCATCCTATTGGAGCAGGGGAGGTCAGCTGGTCAGGTGTGGCCATCCTATTGGAGCAAGGGAGGTCAGCTGGTGGCCATCCTATTGGAGCAGGGGAGGTCTGATGTCACTAAAGTAGAATTCCAAACTCAGATTGGTAATGCTAGATCTAATGCTGGATTAGACACTCCTGGTTTTGATTAAGAATGATGGGGTCAGGGGATTAGAGGGCAAGCAAATGCTTTTATTACATTGGCCCTTGCCCAATCCTGGAATTAATCTGAATACCAAAAATCCTAATCTTTCATTACATGGTGAGATTAAGGAAGGGGAAGCCTGGGTTGAATTTGTCTGTGGTGCGCGAGAACAAGCAATACACCTCTGAGGATCGGCTCTGGGATATTACGTAGTCACAGGGTTTTGAAATGTTGCTGGAGAGATCTAATGGTATTTCTGAGATAATACGTGGTATGTTTACGATTGGAGTTTGCAGTAATGTTCTTTAAAAAAAAAAAATCAAAGGAACAAGTGTGTTAATTGATCTCTAAATTCTCTCTCTCTCTCTCTCACTCTCTCTCTGCCTCTGCCTCTCTCTCTCGCTCTCTCTCTCTCGCTCTCTCTCGCTCTCTCTCTCGCTCTCTCGCTCTCTCTCTCGCTCTCTCTCTTGCTCTCTCTCTCTCTCTCTCTCTCTCTCGCTCTCTCTCTCTCGCTCTCTCTCACTCTTTCTCTCGCTCTCTCGCTCTCTCTCTCGCTCTCTCTCTTGCTCTCACTCTCTCTCTCGCTCTCTCGCTCTCTCTCTCGCTCTCTCGCTCTCTCTCTCGCTCTCTCTCTTGCTCTCTCTCTCTCTCTCTCACTCTCACTCTTTCTCACTCTCACTCTTTCTCTCTCTCTCTCTCTCTCACTCTTTCTCTCTCTCTCTCACTCTTTCTCTCTCGCTCTGTCTCACTCTTTCTCTCTCTCGCGCTCTGTCTCTCTCTCGCTCTCTGTCTCTGTCTCTGTCTCTCTCTCTCTCTCTCTCTCTCTCTCTCTCTCTCTCTATCTCTCTCTTTGTGAGAACAAAAAGCATCATGGAGATTGTAATTCTTTCTGAGACCACTGACTGACAAAGCCCCATTACATAATTCACCCTTGACATGATAACTTAGAGTTTTGTGATTCAGCAGTGATTCAGCTATCTGGTCATTGATTCAGCAGTGATTCAGCTATCTGGTCATTGATTCAGCTATCTGGTCATTGATTCAGCAGTGATTCAGCTATCTGGTCATTGATTCAGCAGTGATTCAGCTATCTGGTCATTGATTCAGCTATCTGGTCATTGATTCAGCAGTGATTCAGCTATCTGGTCATTGATTCAGCTATCTGTTCATTGATTCAGCAGTGATTCAGCTATCTGGTCATTGATTCAGCAGTGATTCAGCTATCTGTCCATTCTTTTCTCATTATTGGGGGTTTGTCGGTCCGTTCCAATTGCGTCTCTCTCCCAAACACTCTTCTCCTCTCCTAGCCTCGTTGTGGAACTCATTCTTCTCCCCCCCCCTCCCTCTTCCTAATTAAAGAGCAGCAGTAAATAACAATAGCGGGGCTATGTACAGTGGTCACCGGTACAGAGTCAATGTGCGGGGGCACCGGTGTCGAGGTAATTGAGGTAATTATGTACATGTAGGTAGAGTTATAAAAGTGACTATGCATAGATAATAACAGAGTAGCAGCAGTGTAGAAGAGGTTGGGGCGGGGGGGGGGGGGGCAGTGCAAATAGTCTGGGTAGCCATTTAATCAGCTGTTCAGGATTCTAATGGCTTGGGGGTGGAAGCTGTTTAGAAGCCTCTTTGACCTAGACTTGGTGCTCCGGTACCGCTTGCCGTGCAGTAGCAGAGAGAACAGTCTATGACTGGGGTGGCTGGAGTCTTTGACAATTTTTAGGGCCTTCCTCTGACACCGCCTGGTATAGAGGTCCTGGATGGCAGGAAGATTAGCTGCAGTGATGTACTGGGCCGTTCGCACTACCCTCTGTAGTGCCTTGCGGTCGGAGGCCGAGCAGTTGCCATACCAGGCAGTGATGCAACCTGTCAGGATGCTCTCGATGGTGCAGCTGTGAAACCTTTTGAGGATCTGAGGACCCATGCCAAATCTTTTCAGTCTCCTGAGAGGGAATAGGTTTTGTTGTGCCCTCCTCATCACTGTCTTGGTGTGTTTGGACCATTCTAGTTTGTTGGTGATGTGGACACCAAGGAACTTGAAGCTCTCAACCTGCTCCACTACAGCCCCGTTGATGAGAATGGGGGCGTGTTCGGTCCTCCTTTTCCTGTAGTCCACAATCATCTCCTTTGTCTTGATCACATTGAGGGAGAGGTTGTTCTCCTTGCACCTCACGGTCAGGTCTCTGACCTCCTCCCTATAGGCTGTCTCATTGTTGTCAATGATCAGGCCTGCCACTGTTGTCATCAGCAAACTTAATGATGGTGTTGGAGTCGTGCCTGGCCGTGCAGTTTTGAGTGAACAGGGAGTACAGGAGGGGACTGAGCATGCACCCCTGAGGGGTCCCCGTGTTGAGGATCAGCGTGGTGGATTGTGTTGTTACCTACCCTGTCAGGAAGTCCAGGATCCAGTTGCAGAGGGAGGTGTTTAGTCCCAGGGTCCTTAGCTTAGTGATGAGCTTAGAGGGCACTATGGTGTTGAACGCTGAGCTGTAGTCAATGAATAGAATTCTCACATAGGTGTTCCTTTTGTCCAGGTGGGAAAGGGCAGTGTGGAGTGCTACAGAGATTGCATCATCTGTGGATCTGTTCGTGCGGTATGCAAATTGGAGTGGGTCTAGCGTTTCTGGGATAATGGTGTTGATGTGAGCAATGACCAGCCTTTCAAAGCACTTCATGGCTACAGACGTGAGTGCTACGGGTCTGTAGTCATTTAGGCAGGCTACCTTAGTGTTCTTGGGCACAGGGACTATGGTGGTCTGCTTGAAACAAGTTGGTATTACAGACTCGGACAGGGACAGGTTGAAAATGTCAGTGAAGACACTTGCTAGTTGGTCAGCGCATGCTCAGAGTACACGTCCTGGTTATCCATCTGGCCCTGCGGCCTTGTGAATGTTGACCTGTTTAAAAGTCTTACTCACATCGACTGCGGAGAGCGTGATCACACAGTTGTCCGCAACATCTGATGCTCTCAAGCATGTTTCAGTGTTACTTGCCTCGAAGTGAGCATAGAAGTTATTTAGCTCGTCTGGTAGGCTCATGTCACTGGGCAGCTCGTGGCTGTGCTACCCTTTGTAGTCTGTAATAGTTTGCAAGTCCTGCCACATCCGTCAGAGCCGGTGTAGTACGATTTGATCTTAGTCCTGTATTGACACTTTGCCTGTTTGATGGTTTGTCAGAGGGCATAGCGGGATTTCTTATAAGCTTCCAGGTCAGAGTCCCGCTCCTTGAAAGCGGCAGCTATACCCTTTAGGTCAGTGCGAATGTTGCCTGTAATCCATGGCTTCTGGTTGAGGTATGTACGTACGTTCACTGTGGGGATGACGTCCTCGATGCACTTATTAATAAAGCCAGTGACTGATGTGGTGTACCTCAATGCCATCGGAAGAATCCCGGAACATATTCCAGTCTGTGATAGCAAAGCAGTCCTGTAGTTTAGCATCTGCTTCCTCTGACCACTGTTTTATTGATCGAGTCGCTGGTGCTTCCTGCTTTAATTTTTTAGCTTGTAAGCAGGAATCAAGAGGATAGAATTATGGTCAGATTTGCCAAATGGAGGGCGAGGGAGAGCTTTGTACGCATCTCTGTGTGTGGACTAAAGGTGGTCTAGAGTTGTTTTCCTCTGGTTGCACATTTAACATGCTGGTAGAAATGAGGTAAAACTGATTTAAAGTTTCCCTGCATTAAAGTCCCCGGCCACTAGGAGCGCCGCCTCTGTATGAGCGTTTTCCTGTTTTCCTTTTGGCCGTATACAGCTCAGCGGTTTTCGTGTCGGCATCAGCCAGTGGTATGTAGACAGCTACGAAAAATACAGATGAAAACTCTAGGTAGATAGTGTGCTCTACATTTTATCATGAGATACTCTACCTTAGGCGAGCAAAACGGCGAAACTTCCTTAGATATCGTGCACCAGCGGTAACCCGCCAGCTGTATGTTCTTAATGTCGTCGTTCAGCCACGACTCGGTGAAACATAAGATATTACCGTTTTTATTGTCCCGTTGGTAGGATATACGTTCTATCAGTTCGTCCCATTTATTTTCTATCGATTGAACGTTAGCTAGCAAAACTAAGGGCAAAAACAGATTAGCCACTGGTCGCCTGATCCTCAACAAGGCACCCTTATCTTTCCCCGCAATAGCTCTGTTTCCTTCTCCAGCGAATGACGGGGATCTTGGCCTGGTCGGGTGTCTGTAGTATATTCTTCCCGTCCGACCCATTGAAGAAAAACTTTTTGTCTAATCGGAGGTGAGTAATCGCAGTTCTGATGTCCAGAAGCTGTTTTCGGTCATACGAGACGGTAGCAGCAACATTATGTACAAAACAAGTTACGAACAACAACGCAAAAAAAACCTAAAAGTGCCGACGGCAGCCCTCCACTCCATCACCATTATTACCTTAGTGGCTATAGGGGTTATTGTCTATAAGGGTCTATAGGGTTTATTGTCTATAAGGGTCTATAGGGTTTATTGTCTATAAGGGGGTATAGGGTTTATTGTCTATAAGGGTTTATTGTCTATAAGGGACTATAGGGTTTATTGGCTATAGGGTTTATTGTCTATAAGGGTCTATAGGGTTTATTGTCTATAAGGGTTTATTGTCTATAAGGGACTATAGGGTTTATTGTCTATAAGGGTCTATAGGGGTTATTGTCTATAAGGGGCTATAGGGTTTATTGTCTATAAGGGTCTATAGGGGTTATTGTCTATAAGGGTCTATAGGGGTTATTGTCTATAAGGGTCTATAGGGTTTATTGTCTATAATGGTCTATAGGGTTTATTGTCTATAATGGTCTATAGGGGTTATTGTCTATAAGGGGCTATAGGGTTTATTGTCTATAAGGGTCTATAGGGGTTATTGTCTATAAGGGGCTATAGGGTTTATTGTCCAGAAGGGGCTATGGGGTTTATTGTCTATAAGGGGCTATAGGGGTTATTGTCTATAAGGGGCTATAGGGTTTATTGTCTATAGGGTTTATTGTCTATAGGGTTTATTGTCTATAAGGGGCTATAGGGTTTATTGTCTATAAGGGTCTATAGGGTTTATTGTCTATAGGGTTTATTGTCTATAGGGTTTATTGTCTATAAGGGGCTATAGGGTTTATTGTCTATAGGGTTGATTGTCTATGAGGGGCTATAGGGTTTATTGTCTATAAGGGGATATAGGGTTTATTGTATATAAGGGGCTATAGGGTTTATTGTCTATAAGGGGCTATAGGGTTTATTGTCTATAGGGTTTATTGTCTATAGGGTTTATTGTCTATAAGGGGCTATAGGGTTTATTGTCTATAGGGTTTATTGTCTATAAGGGGCTATAGGGTATATTGTTTATAGGGTTTATTGTCTATAGGGTTTATTGTCTATAAGGGGCTATAGGGTTTATTGTTTATAGGGTTTATTGTTTATAGGGTTTATTGACTATAGGGGACTATAGTGTTTATTGTCTATAAGGGACTATAGTGTTTATTGTCTATAAGGGACTATAGGGTTTATTGTCTATAAGTGGCTATAGGGTTTATTGTCTATAAGGGACTATAGGGTTTATTGTCTATAGGGTTTATTGTCTATAAGGCTCTATAGGGTTTATTGTCTATAAGGGTCTATAGGGTTTATTGTATATAAGGGTCTATAGGGTTTATTGTCTATAAGTGGCTATAGGGTTTATTGTCTATAAGGGTCTATAGGGTTTATTGTCTATAAGTGGCTATAGGGTTTATTGTCTATACGGGACTATAGGGTTTATTGTCTATAGGGTTTATTGTCTATAGGGTTTATTGTCTATAGGGTTTATTGTCTATAGGGTTTATTGTCTATAAGGGACTATAGGGTTTATTGGCTATAGGGTTTATTGTCTATAAGGGGCTATAGGGTTTATTGTCTATAACGGGCTATAGGGTTTATTGTATATAAGGGGCTATAGGGTTTATTGTCTATAACGGTCTATTGGGTTTATTGTCTATAAGGGGCTATAAGGTGTATTGTCTATAAGGGGCTATAGGGTTTATTGTCTATAGGGTTATTGTCTATAAGGGGCTATAGGGTTTATTGTCTATAGGGTTTATTGTCTATAAGGGGCTATAGGGTATATTGTTTATAGGGTTTATTGTCTGTAGGGTTTATTGTCTATAAGGGGCTATAGGGTTTATTGTTTATAGGGTTTATTGTTTATAGGGTTTATTGTTTATAGGGGACTATAGTGTTTATTGTCTATAAGGGGCTATAGGGTTTATTGTTTATAGGGTTTATTGTCTATAGGGGACTATAGTGTTTATTGTCTATAAGGGACTATAGGGTTTATTGTTTATAGGGTTTATTGTTTATAGGGTTTATTGTCTATAGGGTTTATTGTTTATAGGGTTTATTGTCTATAGGGGACTATAGGGTTTATTGTCTATAAGGGACTATAGGGTTTATTGTCTATAAGGGACTATAGGGTTTATTGTCTATAAGGGTTTATTGTTTATAGGATTTATTGTCTGTAGGGGACAATAGGGTTTATTGTCTATAAGGGACTATAGGGTTTATTGTCTATAAGGGGCTATAGGGTTTATTGTCTATAAGGGGCTATAGGGTTTATTGTCTATAGGGTTTATTGTCTATAAGGGTCTATAGGGTTTATTGTCTATAGGGTTTATTGTCTATAAGGGACTATAGGGTTTATTGTCTATAGGGTTTATTGTCTATACGGGTCTATAGGGTTTATTGTCTATAGGGTTTATTGTCTATAGGGTTTATTGTCTATAGGGTGTATTGTCTATAGGGTTTATTGTCTATAAGGGTCTATAGGGTTTATTGTCTATAGGGTTTATTGTCTATAGGGTTTATTGTCTATAGGGTTTATTGTCTATAAGGGACTATAGGGTTTATTGGCTATAGGGTTTATTGTCTATAGGGTTTATTGTTTATAGGGTTTATTGTCTATAGGGTTTATTGTCTATGGGGTTTATTGTCTATAAGGGTCTATAGGGTTCATTGTCTATAAGGGTCTATAGGGTTCATTGTCTATAAGGGTCTATAGGGTTTATTGTCTATATGGGTCTATAGGGTTTATTGTCCAGAAGGGTCTATAGGGTTTATTGTCTATGGGTCTATAGGGTTTATTGTCTATGGGTCTATAGGGTTTATTGTCTATAAGGGTCTATAGGGTTTATTGTCTATAAGGGTCTATAGGGTTTATTGTCTATAAGGGACTATAGGGTTTAATGTCGATAGGGTTTATTGTCTATAGGGTTTATTGTCTATAGGGTTTATTGTCTATAAGGTTTATTGTCTATAAGCGACTATAGGGTTTATTGTCGATAGGGTTTATTGTCTATAGGGTTTATTGTCTATAGGGTTTATTGTTTATAGGGTTTATTGTCTATAGGGTTTATTGTCTATAAGGGACTATAGGGTTTATTGTCTATAGGGTTTATTGTCTATAGGGTTTATTGTTTATAGGGTTTATTGTTTTTAAGGGGCTATAGGGTTTATTGTCTATAAGGGACTATAGGGTTTATTGTTTATAGGGTTTATTGTCTATAAGGGACTATAGGGTTTATTGTTTATAGGGTTTATTGTTTATATGGTTTATTGTTTATAGGGTTTATTGTCTATAGGGTTTATTGTCTGTAAGGGACTATAGGGTTTATTGTCTATAGGGTTTATTGTCTATAGGGTTTATTGTTTATAGGGTTTATTGTCTATAGGGTTTATTGTTTATAGGGTTTATTGTCTATAGGGTTTATTGTTTTTAAGGGACTATAGGGTTTATTGTCTATAGGGTTTATTGTCTATAGGGTTTATTGTCTATAGGGTTTATTGTCTATAGGGTTTATTGTCTATAGGGTTTATTGTTTATAGGGTTTATTGTTTATAGGGTTTATTGTCTATAGGGTTTATTGTCTATAAGGGACTATAGGGTTTATTGTCTATAGGGTTTATTGTCTATAGGGTTTATTGTTTATAGGGTTTATTGTCTATAGGGTTTATTGTTTATAGGGTTTATTGTCTATAGGGTTTATTGTTTTTAAG
Source organism: Oncorhynchus mykiss (assembly GCF_057628025.1). NCBI lineage: Eukaryota > Metazoa > Chordata > Actinopteri > Salmoniformes > Salmonidae > Oncorhynchus > Oncorhynchus mykiss. Next base: position 4,805,464 of record NC_143050.1, read on the forward strand.
GGGCTATAGGGTTTGTTGTCTATAAGGGGCTATAGGGTTTATTGTCTATAAGGGTCTATAGGGTTTATTGTCTATAAGGGTCTATAGGGTTTATTGTCTATAAGTGGCTATAGGGTTTATTGTCTATAAGGGTCTATAGGGTTTATTGTCTATAAGTGGCTATAGGGTTTATTGTCTATACGGGACTATAGGGTTTATTGTCTATAGGGTTTATTGTCTATAGGGTTTATTGTCTATAGGGTTTATTGTCTATAGGGTTTATTGTCTATAAGGGACTATAGGGTTTATTGGCTATAGGGTTTATTGTCTATAAGGGGCTATAGGGTTTATTGTCTATAACGGGCTATAGGGTTTATTGTATATAAGGGGCTATAGGGTTTATTGTCTATAACGGTCTATAGGGTTTATTGTCTATAAGGGGCTATAAGGTGTATTGTCTATAAGGGGCTATAGGGTTTATTGTCTATAGGGTTATTGTCTATAAGGGGCTATAGGGTTTATTGTCTATAGGGTTTATTGTCTATAAGGGGCTATAGGGTATATTGTTTATAGGGTTTATTGTCTGTAGGGTTTATTGTCTATAAGGGGCTATAGGGTTTATTGTTTATAGGGTTTATTGTTTATAGGGTTTATTGTTTATAGGGGACTATAGTGTTTATTGTCTATAAGGGGCTATAGGGTTTATTGTTTATAGGGTTTATTGTCTATAGGGTGTATTGTCTATAGGGTTTATTGTCTATAAGGGACTATAGGGTTTATTGTCTATAGGGTTTATTGTCTATAGGGTTTATTGTCTATAGGGTTTATTGTCTATAGGGTTTATTGTCTATAGGGTTTATTGTCTATAAGGGACTATAGGGTTTATTGGCTATAGGGTTTATTGTCTATAGGGTTTATTGTTTATAGGGTTTATTGTCTATAGGGTTTATTGTCTATGGGGTTTATTGTCTATAAGGGTCTATAGGGTTCATTGTCTATAAGGGTCTATAGGGTTCATTGTCTATAAGGGTCTATAGGGTTTATTGTCTATGGGTCTATAGGGTTTATTGTCTATAGGGTTTATTGTTTATAGGGTTTATTGTCTATAGGGTTTATTGTCTATGGGGTTTATTGTCTATAAGGGTCTATAGGGTTTATTGTCCAGAAGGGTCTATAGGGTTTATTGTCTATGGGTCTATAGGGTTTATTGTCTATGGGTCTATAGGGTTTATTGTCTATAAGGGTCTATAGGGTTTATTGTCTATAAGGGTCTATAGGGTTTATTGTCTATAAGGGACTATAGGGTTTAATGTCGATAGGGTTTATTGTCTATAGGGTTTATTGTCTATAGGGTTTATTGTCTATAAGGTTTATTGTCTATAAGCGACTATAGGGTTTATTGTCGATAGGGTTTATTGTCTATAGGGTTTATTGTCTATAGGGTTTATTGTTTATAGGGTTTATTGTTTATAGGGTTTATTGTCTATAGGGTTTATTGTCTATAAGGGACTATAGGGTTTATTGTCTATAGGGTTTATTGTCTATAGGGTTTATTGTTTATAGGGTTTATTGTTTTTAAGGGGCTATAGGGTTTATTGTCTATAAGGGACTATAGGGTTTATTGTTTATAGGGTTTATTGTCTATAAGGGACTATAGGGTTTATTGTTTATAGGGTTTATTGTTTATATGGTTTATTGTTTATAGGGTTTATTGTCTATAGGGTTTATTGTCTGTAAGGGACTATAGGGTTTATTGTCTATAGGGTTTATTGTCTATAGGGTTTATTGTTTATAGGGTTTATTGTCTATAGGGTTTATTGTTTATAGGGTTTATTGTCTATAGGGTTTATTGTTTTTAAGGGACTATAGGGTTTATTGTCTATAGGGTTTATTGTCTATAGGGTTTATTGTCTATAGGGTTTATTGTCTATAGGGTTTATTGTCTATAGGGTTTATTGTTTATAGGGTTTATTGTTTATAGGGTTTATTGTCTATAGGGTTTATTGTCTATAAGGGACTATAGGGTTTATTGTCTATAGGGTTTATTGTCTATAGGGTTTATTGTTTATAGGGTTTATTGTCTATAGGGTTTATTGTTTATAGGGTTTATTGTCTATAGGGTTTATTGTTTTTAAGGGGCTATAGGGTTTGTTGTCTATAAGGGGCTATAGGGTTTATTGTCTATAAGGGGCTATAGCGTTTGTTGTCTATAAGTGTCTATAGGGTTTATTGTTTATAGGGTTTATTGTCTATAGGGTTTATTGTTTTTAAGGGACTATAGGGTTTATTGTCTATAGGGTTTGTCTATAGGGTTTATTGTCTATAGGGTTTATTGTCTATAGGGTTTATTGTCTATAGGGTTTATTGTTTATAGGGTTTATTGTTTATTGGGTTTATTGTCTATAGGGTTTATTGTCTATAAGGGACTATAGGGTTTATTGTCTATAGGGTTTATTGTCTATAGGGTTTATTGTCTATAGGGTTTATTGTCTATAGGGTTTATTGTTTATAGGGTTTATTGTCTATAGGGTTTATTGTTTTTAAGGGGCTATAGGGTTTATTATCTATAAAGGTCTATAGGGTTTATTGTCTATAAGGGGCTATAGGGTTTATTGTCTAGAAGGGGCTATAGGGTTTAGGGTGAGCCTCTGAACTGCAGTAGAGACTTATAGACAGAGAGATAGAGATGGATAGCTGATTGTCTCTCTCTCTCTCTCTCTCTGTGTGTGTGTGTGTGTGTGTGTGTGTGTGTTGATTTCTGATTCTCTGGCTGTCTTTACACAGGTCTTAAAGCTTCAGAGTGTGTGTTATGATTTTCTGTGTGTGTGTTAGTTGAGAGGGGAGACACACACACATGCGCGCACGCTACTGACATCACCCAAGATGCTGTCTACTGTCTTATAGAGGTCACACCTTTCTCCAACTTTTAAAATGTCAAACAAGGGACACGTGTTTAAAGAGTAGGATTTCAGAACTTTTGACCAGGGCACCAAACTTGGGACACAGCCTTGGAGTTGAGAATCTCTACTTACTGAGAGACAGTTCATATTCGTGGAAAAACGTTCAATGTTTTATTTTGAAAATCAAGCCCAAGGTAGGATGAACAAAAGGTTAAATTCAATGACTAATTCAATCATGTTCTCATAACCAACCAACATTTCATGATCAATGTCGATTACAGTGCCAAGACAATTTATTTTATTTCACATTTATTTATACAGGTAAGTCAATCAATTAAGAACAAATTCTTAGTTACAATGATGACCCATTAAGCACACACAATATCCAACACATCTATATAAACATCAATTACACTATATTGCCCTACCAAGCAAAAAAGGCAGTAACTGCTCATTTGGTTGAAAATGAGTTAACTAATTTTTGCTACATTAAATACATGCTTAATCACGTGGACAAGTATCCTGCCTCGTACTGTGTTCAGGAGACAATGGGGGTCATGTTAGCCAGTAACTGGATAAAGTTACTGTGAAACCAAGGTAAATTAAAAGCCATTTTTCTCAGTTCCACTCTGAGCAGTTACTGCCTTTTTAATGCTTGGTAGGGTAGTATACATATCGATATGCACATCAATTACACAAAACACAATCATATGAGAGAAACATATTGTTCTTTAAAGACCATTCCACATTTAAAAAAAATCTTTATTTAACTAGGCAAGTCAGTTAAGAGCAAATTCTTATTTACAATGACGGCCTAACGGGGAACAGTGGGTTAACTGCCTGTTCAGGGGGCAGAACGACAGATTTTTACCTTGTCAGCTCGGGGATTCGATCTTGCAACCTTTTGGTTACTAGTCCAACACTCTAACCACTAGGCTACCTGCCGCCCCTACACTCTAACCACTAGGCAACCTGCCACCTCTACACTCTAACCACTAGGCTACCCTGCCGCCTCTACACTCTAACCACTAGGCTACCCTGCCGCCTCTACACTCTAACCACTAGGCTACCTGCCGTCCCTACGCTCTAACCACTAGGCTACCTGCCGCCTCTACACTCTAACCACTAGACTACCTGCCGCCCCTACACTCTAACCACTAGGATACCTGCCGCCCCTACACTCTAACCACTAGGCTACCTGCCGCCCCTACACTCTAACCACTAGGCTACCTGCCGTCCCTACGCTCTAACCACTAGGCTACCTGCCGCCTCTACACTCTAACCACTAGGCTACCCTGCCGCCTCTACACTCTAACCACTAGACTACCTACCGCCCCTCCACTCTAACCACTAGGCTACCTGCCGCCCCTACGCTCTAACCACTAGGCCACCTGCCACCTCTACACTCTAACCACTAGACTACCTACCGCCCCTCCACTCTAACCACTAGTATACCTGCCACCTCTACACTCTAACCACTAGGCTACCTGCCGCCTCTACACTCTAACCACTAGGCTACCTGCCGCCTCTACACTCTAACCACTAGGCTACCTGCCGCCTCTACACTCTAACCACTAGGCTACCCTGCCGCCCCTACGCTCTAACCACTAGGCTACCTGCCGCCCCTACTCTAACCACTAGGCTACCTGCCGCCTCTACACTCTAACCACTAGGCTACCTGCCGCCTCTACACTCTAACCACTAGGCTACCCTGCTGCCTCTACACTCTAACCACTAGGCTACCCTGCCGCCTCTACACTCTAACCACTAGGCTACCCTGCCGTCCCTACACTCTAACCACTAGACTACCTGCTGTCCCTACGCTCTAACCACTAGGCTACCTGCCTCCTCTACACTCTAACCACTAGGCTACCCTGCCGCCCCTACACTCTAACCACTAGGCTACCTGCCGCCCCTACACTCTAACCACTAGGCTACCTGCCGCCTCTACACTCTAACCACTAGGCTACCTGCCGCCTCTACGCTCTAACCACTAGGCTACCCTGCCGCCCCTACGCTCTAACCACTAGGCTACCTGCCGCCCCTACTCTAACCACTAGGCTACCCTGCCGCCCCTACACTCTAACCACTAGGCTACCCTGCCGCCCCTACACTCTAACCACTAGGCTACCTGCCACCTCTACACTCTAACCACTAGACTACCTGCCGCCCCTCCACTCTAACCACTAGACTACCTGCCTCCCCTCCACTCTAACCACTAGGCTACCTGCCACCTCTACACTCTAACCACTAGACTACCTACCGCCCCTCCACTCTAACCACTAGTATACCTGCCACCTCTACACTCTAACCACTAGGCTACCTGCCACCTCTACACTCTAACCACTAGACTACCCTGCCGCCTCTACACTCTAACCACTAGGCTACCTGCCGTCCCTACGCTCTAACCACTAGGCTACCTGCCTCCCCTCCACTCTAACCACTAGGCTACCTGCCACCTCTACACTCTAACCACTAGACTACCTACCGCCCCTCCACTCTAACCACTAGTATACCTGCCACCTCTACACTCTAACCACTAGGCTACCTGCCACCTCTACACTCTAACCACTAGGCTACCTGCCACCTCTACACTCTAACCACTAGACTACCTACCGCCCCTCCACTCTAACCACTAGGCTACCTACCGCCCCTCCACTCTAACCACTAGGCTACCTGCGCCCCTCCACTCTAACCACTGAACGTGAACTGAACATAACACTCGTATTAAAGCGCAATGCATTGCAATAAAACGTTGTCCAAATGGCTTCAATACAGTGGCAGCAGCATTCATACAGCATTCTTACAGCATTCATACAGACGACATCACCATAGAGTCATATAGACGACATCACCATAGAGTCATATAGACGACATCACCATAGAGTCATATAGACGACATCACCATAGAGTCATATAGACGACATCACCATAGAGTCATATAGACGACATCACCATAGAGTCATGTAGACGACATCACCATAGAGTCATGTAGACAACATCGTCATATAGACGACATCACCATAGTCATATAGACGACATCACCATAGAGTCATATAGACGACATCACCATATAGTCATATAGACGACATCACCATAGAGTCATATAGACGACATCACCATAGAGTCATATAGACGACATCACCATAGAGTCATGTAGACGACATCACCATAGAGTCATATAGACGACATCACCATAGAGTCATGTAGACGACATCACCATAGAGTCATATAGACGACATCACCATAGAGTCATGTAGACGACATCACCATAGAGTCATGTAGACGACATCACCATAGAGTCATGTAGACGACATCACCATAGAGTCATATAGACGACATCACCATAGAGTCATATAGACGACATCACCATAGAGTCATATCGACGACATCACCATATTGTCATATAGACGACATCACCATAGAGTCATATCGACGACATCACCATAGAGTCATATAGACATCACCATAGAGTCATATAGACAACATCACCATAGAGTCATATAGACATCACCATAGAGTCATATAGACATCACCATAGAGTCATATAGACGACATCACCATAGAGTCATATCGACGACATCACCATAGAGTCATATCGACGACATCACCATAGAGTCATATAGACATCACCATAGAGTCATATAGACAACATCGTCATATAGACGACATCACCATAGTCAATAACCAGAATGAATGCTGACTGAATTATTTTGTTTTCTGCTTTTTAATGAAAATACATGTCTTGTTTCTATAGAAGAAGACTATTTTAGTTCTTAATTTCTTAACTAACTCATCAATATGCTTTTTTGAAAGATCAATTTTTTTTGTCAATCCAGACGCCCAGATATTTACAAGCGGGAACACGGTCAAAGAGGGCACCATCCAAAGTATGTATGAATAAATCATCAGATACATCCTTATGTGATTTGGAAAATAACAAACATAGTTTTTACCTGCATTAAAAAGTACTGATTTCAATTCAACAATGGCTTTCTGCAGGACAATAAAGACAGGTTGATTCTCTGACAGAGTCTGTTCAGCTGTTGGGGCAACAGCATACACCACCACAGTGTCATCTGAATACAGGTGAAAGTTATTATTTATTTTTACAGATAAACCCATTATTATTAATGTAAATAGTGAAAAGAACTGGACCAAGAATGAATCCCTGTGGGACACCCTTTTTTTTATGTACAGAAAACCTGATTCAATAACATCAGTAAATTCTGTTCACGCCCAATTTTTCAGTTTTTGATTTGTTAAAAAAGTTTGAAATATCCAATAAATGTCGTTCCACTTCATGATTGTGTCCCACTTGTTGTTGATTCTTCACAAAAAAAATACAGTTTTATATCTTTGTTTGAAGCCTGAAATGTGGCAAAAGGTCGCAAAGTTCAAGGGGGCCGAATACTTTTGCAAGGCACTGTATATATATATATATATATATATATATATATATATATATATGTGTGTGTGTGTGTTACAGATGCTGCAGTCAGAGGAGTCGAAAGCTGCGACAAGACAGATTCTAGCTAATCAGCACCAGTGGATTGTTTTACAAGTAGAATGTTATTGAAACGAAAACAAAGAGTCACTGATGTTCTAACAAGCCAACTAGAGGCTAGAAGAGGAGCAGACAGTCGATTGACTGATCAGGGTTCAATTAAACCGCCATTTATTTCAAATAAAAAGCCTGCAGAGATAAAAATGCCGATTTAAAAACATGACTTACAGGTGGAAAAAGGATCTACTTTCATTTTTTTTGTGTGTGATAGAAATTACCCAATTGAATGGAGAAGGGGATTGTAAATACACATAGTAATTGTTGATCCCTGGAGACGAATGGAAGCAAACTGAAAGTCATATCGACATGAAATGTATCGCACAGTGAGATATATAAATAACCTGGGTCGTTATTCAGAATTCTTAATTTATGGGTCTTCAATTTGCATGGATGAAATTTGGAGACCCAAGTAAAAGGTTTCTGTAGGGCTAAACCCTGACAAATTGGTGTATGCAAATTGGTGTATGCAAATTGGTGTATGCAAATTGGTGTATGCAAATCGATGTATGCAAATTGATGTATGCGCTTTACAGGGTTTGGATTATATGCCCGGGACTTTTTCTCCATTTTGTTTTACAATTTGTATCATGTTAAATATTAGCCACTCTCGGGTGACAACGTCAGTCACTAATACCCACATACAGAGCCTTCAGAAAGTATTCCTACCCATTGAGTTATTCCACATTTTGTTGTGTTACCTGAATTCAAAATGGATAAAATATAAAACAAGTTTCTACACACAATAGACCATAATGACAAAGTGAAAACCCGTTTTGTGAAATTTATGGAAAATGAAATACAGAAATATCAAATTTATATAAGTATTCACACTCTTGAGTCAAAACAATGTAGAAGCACATTTGGAAGTGATTACAGCTGTGAGTCTTTCTGGCTGAGTCTCTGAGAACTTTCCACACCTGGATTGGGCAACATTTGCCCATTTATTCTTCAGAAAATTCTTCAAGCTCTGTCAAATTGGTTGTTGATCATTGCTAGGCAACCATTTTCAGGTCTTGCCATAGATTTTCATGTAGATTTAAGTCAAAACTGTAACTTGGCTACTCAGGAACATTCAGTGTCTTCTTGGTAAGCAACTCCAGGTGTAGGTTTGGCTTTGTGTTTTATGTTATTGTGCTGCTGAAAGGTGAATTAATCTCCCAGTGTCTGGTGGAAAGCAGACAGAACCAGGTTTACCTCTAGGATTTTGTCTGTGCTTAGCTCCCTTCCATTTATTTTTTTACCCTGAAAAACTCCCCAGTCCTTAGTGATTACAAGAATACCCATAACATGATGCAGCCACTACTATGCTTGAACATATTGAGAGTGGTACTCATCACTGTGCTGTATTGGATTTGCCCCAAACATAACACTTTGTATTCAGGACAAAATGTGAATTGCTTTGCCAAATGTTTTGCAGTATTACTTTAGTGCCTTGTTACAAACAGAGGAGGCATGTTTTGGAATATTTTTTTTCTGTACAGGCTTCCTTCTTTTCACTCAGTCAATTATTTTAGTATTGTGTAGAATGTTTTACTCCTGAACTTATTTAGGCATGCCATAACAAAGGGGTTGAATACTTATTGACTCAAGACATTTCAGCTTTTCATTTTTTAAAATTAATAAATAAACATTTTTGAAAAACATTATTCTCCTTTGACATTAGTCCAGTGACCCCCCACAAATCTCACATTTAATCAATTTTAAATTCAGGCTGTAACAGAACAAAATGTGAACAAAGTCAAGGTGAATATGCTGTAATCTGCAGTATCCCATGTCCTTATCCGAGATCGAGCCATTTAGCCAAGTCTATGTGAGAACCAAAACATCCGGACTCGTGTCCCATCTTTGACCCCAAACGTTTCTACCTTGATATTCAACAGTCCAAGCCCTCTATGCCCTTTGGAAACAGCGGTGGTGTCCATATTTATGGTATTTGAAATAATAGCACTGGGCGAGTTTACCACAGTGGGCTTCCCAATTGGGCTAACAGTAACATAACTAACAGAACTAACAGATTACAGATTACATTAACTTTATGGCCACAACATTAATACACACAACACCCCTTGGGAATATGGTTATCTGTAGTAGTACGATGATAAAGCTGTGATATAGTGGAAATGGGAAGAACAACCTGGGCCAGGGTTGGGCTGTCTATGAGTCAATGTTTTACAAGAGCCTCCTCGATGATGGCTGAGAACACTTGCTCGCACGGGTAAAACTGAGACCTCTCCCAGAAGTTGTCAATGAACTTCAAATTCATGGATGAACAGTAGGATTTAAGCCAACAGTGTAGTCAAGAGGAGATGACTAAAGCGATCCCGTGATCTATTGTTGGCAAAGGCCCGGAAATGAGAACCTGTATGTCTGTCTTGTTTAGCCCCCAGGGGAAATTTAGTAGCCCATGACCAGACTGAGAGGAGATTGCACTTTGTGCTGAGGTAAAGTTGAAAGGACGGGGTGGGGGGGAGTGGCAAAGTACCTTGTTTGGAGTGGCCCGGTGAAGTCGGGCTCAGAGCCGTAAAATGATTTGTTAATAAAGGACAGTGGTCCAAGGTAGTATCCTCAGTAGCAGAGGAGTCCAATCTCACAGAGCATCCTGGATTATCCCATCATGTCATTTACAATTGTTGCATCAAAGACACCATGCAGTCTGGAAGTCTCCTTAGCCAGAGTGAAACATTCTTTCAGGACTTTGTTTCTTCTCTAGTAGTTCAATGATCTGGTATTTTGAGGCAAAAGAGCTGTTTACACTTTTTCACAAAATGTATAAACCAGTCAAGCACTGTAAAATGTATAAAACACCCAAGCACTGTATCGCCACTCCAAACTGTCAGATTCCTACTTCCTGGTTGACGAACAATACATCCTCAATGTTCATTTCCTGGTTGATGAATAATACATCCTCAATGTTAATTTGCTCTTATGTATATACACAAAAAAACAAAAGAGAGAGAGAGAAACAAACAACATCCAGTCCAATATATACAAACAAACAGATCTTGGGAGAGGGGGGGGGGTCCAATAAGAGTCTGTTACAACAAGAGTTTTCCTCAGTTCATTAAAGCATAGGCGAGGATGTCCCTACGCCATAGTCTCTTTCCTCAGGATGCGTTTGGGGTGACAGAGGACGCTGGCCAATCCAGATCGTCCCCGGGGTCGTGACCTTCGCCTGATGGTTTTGTGACAGCGCAGGGAGATACCCAGCTCCTCCATGACAGAGCTAAAAGAGACACACTGCCCACCAAGAGAATTACATTTAGCCACCGCTAATGCTAATTAGCTCAGTATACCGGCTTTAGCATAGTCTCTAACAGACGCTAGGCTAATGGTAGCGCTTAGTCATGATAGTGCTTAAAGAGACACACTGCCCACCAAGAGAACTACATTTAGCCACCGCTAATGCTAATTAGGCTACTCAGCATACCAGCTTTAGCATAGAGTCGCTAACAGACGCTATGCTAACGGTAGCGCTGAGACATATTGGGGTGATAAAAGAGACACATCTGAATGAAACACAAGTGCTAAGATAGGCAACATCCTCATGTAGTTACAGTGAGTAGCTAGGCTAATTGTACAAGGCTAACCATGGCCCTGGAGTCACTCATAAAGCTCAGGAATTGGGCTACCCTAAGTCCTAGCGTTAGCAATGAGGCTAACAATGAACCCATGGATCTGGGCTAGCATTAGCAATAAGGCTAACAATAGCTCCAGAGAGCTGTATCAGTGTTACTAATCAGAGCATGACTCCAGGGTCGTAGGTTAGGGTTCGAATCAAATTATAATATTGATATTGGCAGTAATTGTGAGTAAAAAAAAAAAAAATCTATCATATAACTAGTATTTTCCTTACAAAATCCAATTACTTTTTTTCTGGCAATAGGACAATACCTGCCGAATTAATTATAAAGTGTTTGTTAATTAGTAAAAAAACTGTTAACAAAGAAACGCTGGAGGCTTTGGGAATTAATTGACTCAAATATTACATGACTATGGATGTATCCCAATTAGCACTCTCCTCCGTATATACTATAGTCCACTTCTTTTGACCCAAACCCTATGGGTTAGTCAACAGGAGTTCCCTATGAAGGCAATAGGATGCCAATTGAGACGCAAGCATATACAATCACATTCATTTTGATTGTTTTTGATTGAACTTTTTCTCTGATATGGTGGACAGAACTTCTCAGTAATGATATCTCTCTGCGGTAACGTTCCCTTTAAACCTCTTGTCGGTGTAAACAGGGTCGTCTCACTCTCCATTCCCTCTGTTGCTTGGCATGAGCCGCCCATATTTACTTACCATAATGCTAACGGGGCTGGGGAAGAGGAGGAAGAAGAGAAGGAAGAGGAATGGAAGACCCAGCAGGAGATCTATGGGCGGGGTTAAACTCCATCCAACCAGTCAAATGATAGCAAACAGTGTTTAGACTGAACAGGTTATTTATGGGCCTGTACTATATTACATATTATAATTTGTGTGGCCGTAATATTGTCGTCTGTATGTTTTTTTTAATTAATTTGATCTTGCCTAGAGGAAGAATAAGGAGGTAGCCTCGTCATTTTAAACTTGAACTTTAAATCTTTTTTTTTCACAACTTTTATGCAATTAAATTTGATTTAGCGTCACACACAAAAAAAAACATTTAGAAACTTTAACAGACTGCTAACTATGCTATTGGCAACCATGTTATTGCTAACCGCTGACTACGCTATTGATAACCAGGTTATTGCTAACTGCTAACTATGCTATTGATAACCAGGTTATTGCTAACTATGCTATTGATAACCATGTTATTGCTAACCGCTAACCAGGCTATTGATAACCAGTTTATTGCTAACCGCTAACTATGCTAGTGATAACCAGTTTATTGCTAACTATGCTATTGATAACCAGGTTATTGCTAACTGCTAACTATGCTATTGATAACCAGGTTATTGCTAACTGCTACCTATGCTATTGATAACCAGGTTATTGCTAACCGCTAACTATGCTATTGATAACCAGTTGATTGCTACCTGCTAACTATGCTATTGATAACCAGTTTATTGCTTATCATGTTCTTGCTAACAGCTAACTATGCTATTGATAACCAGGTTATTACTTATCATGTTATTGCTAACCGTTTTAGAGATCAGTCAAATGTTACTAGCCACAGATACATTGAGTTGAAACAATGTCTAAAGCCCTAAATTGATGTAAGTATGAGTTGATACAATATAGTGGGGAGAACAAGTATTTGATACACTGCCGATTTTGCAGGTTTTCCTACTTACAAAGCATGTAGAGGTCTGTCATTTTTTAAATCATAGGTACACTTCAACTGTGAGAGACGGAATTTAAAACAAAAATCCAGAAAATCACATTGTATGATTTTTAAGTAATTAATTAGCATTTTATTTCTTAGGAGAATTTACTAATGACTAATTTATAGGTCTAAAGATTTAATGAAAATACCCCTCCTCCCTCGAATTGATAAGAAACAAAGAATCTGCATGGAAATACACAATAATAATATGGTTTGTTGCTAAGGAAGTTACTAAGGGGACTGAGAGAAACCCGACTACAGGACTCTGGGAGAAGCAATATGAGGTCAGAGGACAGAGACTACCTGAGGTTGAGGTCAGGGGTTACAAGAGGTTGAAGGTTATAGGAAATAGCTGGGGGGGGGGGCATAAACGGATGAAATACTCAAACAGCGGAACTAAGAAACCAGGACTTCACTACAGGTCGTAGGTCACGAACAGACAGACAGTGGGACGGACGTGTGTTACAAACCTAAACTTCTAGCGTGTGTGTGGCGGAGGCTAGCCTGGGCAGGGCTGGGGGGGTTGGGGAGGCTACTCTATGTCATCATCGTCCCCCAGCAGCCGACCACTCTCCAGGTCAGTGGACAGAGAGGTGGCAGAGGAGGAGGAGGCGCTGTCACGGCGCTGGAACTGGCGGGACTGAACCCCGTAGAAGAAACAAAAGGCCTGATGGGTTATAGGTGGGTTAGGGTTGGGGTTAGCATGATGGGTTATAGGTGGGTTAGGGTTAGGGCATGATGGGTTATAGGTGGGTTAGGGCAGGCATGATGGGTTATAGGTGGGTTAGGGTTAGGGTTAGCATGATGGGTTATAGGAGGGTTAGGGTTAGGGTTAGCATGATGGGTTATAGGTGGGTTAGGGTTAGGGCATGATGGGTTATAGGTGGGTTAGGGCAGGCATGATGGGTTTTAGGTGGGTTAGGGTTAGGGCATGATGGGTTATAGGTGGGTTAGGGCAGGCATGATGGGTTATAGGTGGGTTAGGGTTAGGGCAGGCATGGGTTATAGGTGGGTTAGGGCAAGCATGATGGGTTATAGGTGGGTTAGGGCAGGCATGATGGGTTATAGGTGGGTTAGGGCAAGCATGATGGGTTATAGGTGGGTTAGGGCAAGCATGATGGGTTATAGGTGGGTTAGGGCAAGCATGATGGGTTATAGGTGGGTTAGGGCAAGCATGATGGGTTATAGGTGGGTTAGGGCAGGCATGATGGGTTATAGGTGGGTTAGGGTTAGGGCAAGCATGATGGGTTATAGGTGGGTTAGGGCAAGCATGATGGGTTATAGGTGGGTTAGGGCAGGCATGATGGGTTTTAGGTGGGTTAGGGTTAGGGCAAGCATGATGGGTTATAGGTGGGTTAGGGCAGGCATGATGGGTTTTTAGGTGGGTTAGGGTTAGGGCAAGCATGATGGGTTATAGGTGGGTTAGGGTTAGGGCAGGCATGATGGGTTATAGGTGGGTTAGGGTTAGGGCAGGCATGATGGGTTATAGGTGGGTTAGGGTTAGGGCAAGCATGATGGGTTATAGGTGGGTTAGGGTTAGGGCAGGCATGATGGGTTTTAGGTGGGTTAGGGCAAGCATGATAGGTTATAGGTGGGTTAGGGCAGGCATGATGGGTTATAGGTGGGTTAGGGCAGGCATGATGGGTTTTTAGGTGGGTTAGGGTTAGGGCAAGCATGATGGGTTATAGGTGGGTTAGGGTTAGGGCAGGCATGATGGGTTATAGGTGGGTTAGGGTTAGGGCAGGCATGATGGGTTATAGGTGGGTTAGGGTTAGGGCAAGCATGATGGGTTATAGGTGGGTTAGGGTTAGGGCAGGCATGATGGGTTTTAGGTGGGTTAGGGCAAGCATGATGGGTTATAGGTGGGTTAGGGCAGGCATGATGGGTTTTAGGTGGGTTAGGGCAAGCATGATAGGTTATAGGTGGGTTAGGGCAGGCATGATGGGTTATAGGTGGGTTAGGGCAGGCATGATGGGTTATAGGTGGGTTAGGGCAGGCATGATGGGTTATAGGTGGGTTAGGGCAGGCATGATGGGTTATAGGTGGGTTAGGGTTAGGGCAGGCATGATAGGTTATAGGTGGGTTAGGGCAAGCATGATGGGTTATAGGTGGGTTAGGGCAAGCATGATGGGTTATAGGTGGGTTAGGGCAAGCATGATGGGTTATAGGTGGGTTAGGGCAGGCATGATGGGTTATAGGTGGGTTAGGGCAAGCATGATGGGTTTTAGGTGGGTTAGGGCAAGCATGGTGGGTTATAGGTGGGTTAGGGCAGGCATGATGGGTTATAGGTGGGTTAGGGCAAGCATGATGGGTTATAGGTGGGTTAGGGTTAGGTGGGGCGGATGGGGGACAGGCATGACAGAAATAGAGATGGAAAACAAACAGAAATAACAAAAAGGGGAAATTAGAAAATTAGACATGCACAGTCCCTATGGGACCCTATTCCCTATATCGTGCACTACTTTAGAATAGGGTGCCATAGGGCTCTGGTCTAAAGTAGTGCACTATATAGGGAATAGGGTGCCATAGGGCTCTGGTCTAAAGTAGTGCACTATATAGGGAATAGGGTGCCATATAAGATGAAGTTAGCCAAATTCGTAACTGAAAACAAAGTCTTGATTACTTAATAACTATGTTTGTGTTGATGCTGTAATACCCGTGTCTATCAGGGTTGACGTTAAAGCAACGCTCCTCCTTATATTCAATAATGTTACCTGTTGAGAAAACATATCTGCAACAATAACAGTTGTTCATGTATCTGATATCTATAGAACCCATAGCACTTCTCCTCCCCTCCACCTCCTCTGCATGCTGCAGTAACACATCCAGTCCAGTTGGAGGCGCTCCTCTCTCCTCCAGATCCATAACTCAGTCAGCAGAGAAATAGGTCCTCTTCACTCACCTCCTCTATGTCAGAGTTCTTCCTGGCCTTGTAGATGAACTCTCCGATGGCTACGAACACGGACAGGACGAGTCCGGCCGCCAGGACGATAAAGATGCCGCCGATGTTCTCCACGCCCAACGCGCTGGCTTCTTTGTTGTCCTCCTCAGGACAACCGTTCCCTCTCCACCACTTCTCCTTCATCATGTGAAGCTTCCCTTCTTCCTGGAGCTGCAGGATGGCGATGGTCACCTTGTCTCTGTAAGGGGAGCCTGGGGTATGACAGGAGAAGAGAGAAGGAAGTTGAGACGAGGAGATAAGGCCCTCTATTATTCTACACAAGGTTGCAGTCTTCAAACAGATACTTTTTTTTCTTCAGTTCTACATATGGAAGAAGAACAAGAAGAAGAAGAACAAGAAGAAGAAGAACAAGAAGAACAAGAACAATAAGAAGAAGAACAAGAAGAACAAGAACAAGAAGAAGAACAAGAAGAAGAAGAACAAGAAGAACAAGAACAAGAAGAAGAAGAACAAGAAGAAGAAGAACAAGAAGAACAAGAACAATAAGAAGAAGAACAAGAAGAACAAGAACAAGAAGAAGAACAAGAAGAAGAAGAACAAGAAGAACAAGAACAAGAAGAAGAAGAACAAGAAGAAGAAGAACAAGAAGAAGAAGAACAATAAGAAGAAGAACAAGAAGAACAAGAACAAGAAGAAGAAGAACAATAAGAAGAAGAACAAGAAGAACAAGAACAAGAAGAAGAACAAGAAGAAGAAGAACAAGAAGAAGAAGAACAATAAGAAGAAGAACAAGAAGAAGAAGAACAATAAGAAGAAGAACAAGAAGAAGAAGAACAATAAGAAGAAGAACAAGAAGAAGAAGAACAAGAAGAAGAAGAACAAGAAGAAGAAGAACAAGAAGAAGAAGAACAATAAGGAGAAGAACAATAAGAAAAAGAAGAAGAAGTAGAAGACGACTCTTACCTATTGGTGTGCCCACTCCGTAGCCCTTGGAGTCTATGAGTCCTCCTATCTGCGTGAGGTTACAGTTCCTCTGACTGATGTACTCTATGCTGGTAGACTCCATCAACATAGCGTAGTCTGTGGTCAGCACCCTGGTGATCCCCTCTCTGTTGTTCTTCACCAGAGCTGTGTTCTTCCTGCTGCTCATAAACGCCCACATCTTCTCATAGGTGGAGATCTTGGATTTCTAAATGGACAACAACAACAAGGCCTCTTCTCATTGGTGGAGATCTTAGATGTCTGATGGACAACAACAACAAGGCATCTTCTCATTGGTGGAGATCTTAGATGTCTGATGGACAACAACAACAAGGCATCTTCTCATTGGTGGAGATCTTATATTTCTAATGGACAACAACAACAAGGCCTCTTCTCATTGGTGGAGATCTTATATTTCTAATGGACAACAACAACAAGGCCTCTTCTCATTGGTGGAGATCTTAGATTTCTAATGGACAACAACAAGGCGTCTTCTCATTGGTGGAGATCTTAGATTTCTAATGGACAACAACAACAAGGCATCTTCTCATTAGTGGAGATCTTATATTTCTAATGGACAACAACAACAAGGCATCTTCTCATTGGTGGAGATCTTCGATGTTTGCTGGACAACAACAACAAGGCATCTTCTCATTGGTGGAGATCTTAGATGTTTGCTGGACAACAACAACAAGGCATCTTCTCATTGGTGGAGATCTTAGATGTCTGCTGGACAACAACAACAAGGCATCTTCTCATTGGTGGAGATCTTAGATGTCTGCTCGACAACAACAACAAGGCATCTTCTCATTGGTGGAGATCTAAGATGTCTGTTGGACAACAACAACAAGGCATCTTCTCATTGGTGGAGATCTAAGATGTCTGTTGGACAACAACAACAAGGCATCTTCTCATTGGTGGAGATCTAAGATGTCTGTTGGACAACAACAACAAGGCATCTTCTCATTGGTGGAGATCTAAGATGTCTGTTGGACAACAACAACAAGGCATCTTCTCATTGGTGGAGATCTAAGATGTCTGTTGGACAACAAAAAAAGGTATTCTAATACACTACCGTTCAAAAGTTTGGAATGCTAGAAATGTCCTTGTTTTTGAAAGAAAAGCTAATTTTTGGTCCATTAAAATAACATCAAATTGATCAGAAATACAGCGTAGACTTTGTTAGTGTTGTAAATGACTACTGGAAACTGCTGGAAACGGCAGATTTTTAATGGAATAATAACATAATGCAATTTTCTAAAAAACTTTTCTTTCAAAAATAAAAACAAGGACATTTCTAAGTGACCCCAAACTTTTGAACGGTAGTGTATTAGAATACCTTTTTTTGTTGTCCAACAGACATCTTAGATCTCCACCAATGAGAAGATGCCTTGTTGTTGTTGTCCAACAGACATCTTAGATCTCCACCAATGAGAAGATGCCTTGTTGTTGTTGTCCAGCAAACATCTAAGATCTCCACCAATGAGAAGATGCCTTGTTGTTGTTGTCCAGCAAACATCTAAGATCTCCACCAATGAGAAGATGCCTTGTTGTTGTTGTCCAGCAAACATCTAAGATCTCCACCAATGAGAAGATGCCTTGTTGTTGTTGTCCAACAGACATCTTAGATCTCCACCAATGAGAAGATGCCTTGTTGTTGTTGTCCAACAGACATCTTAGATCTCCACCAATGAGAAGATGCCTTGTTGTTGTTGTCCAACAGACATCTTAGATCTCCACCAATGAGAAGATGCCTTGTTGTTGTTGTCCAGCAAACATCTAAGATCTCCACCAATGAGAAGATGCCTTGTTGTTGTTGTCCAGCAAACATCTAAGATCTCCACCAATGAGAAGATGCCTTGTTGTTGTTGTCCAGCAAACATCTAAGATCTCCACCAATGAGAAGATGCCTTGTTGTTGTTGTCCAACAGACATCTTAGATCTCCACCAATGAGAAGATGCCTTGTTGTTGTTGTCCAACAGACATCTTAGATTTCCACCAATGAGAAGATGCCTTGTTGTTGTTGTCCAACATACATCTTAGATCTCCACCAATGAGAAGATGCCTTGTTGTTGTTGTCCAGCAGACATCTAAGATCTGAGTGAGTGAGTGTATACAATGTGTATAAAACAATTATTACTATGCATTGTTACCTGATAAATAAACACTGAAGTTCTTGTGTCAGAACTATTACATGACAGGAAGACACAATTTCCATCTATTTGTTTATGGTCAGTTTCATCCTTATAGATAATAAATAAACATCAAGCTTGTTGTGTCTGATAGTAACTCCCTCCCTCTGTGAGTCCCAGGGTGGCTGAGGTCCTGTTGATTGTGTCTGTCCTTCCTTCTCTGTCTGTGTGTGTGTGTGTGTGTGTATGTCCTGTGTCTACATATGTGTGTGTGTGTCCCTCCCAGTGAAAGGAAACAGGACAGCTGTGTGCTAAATCTCTTGCTGTTTCAATTTGTTGTGTCCCTCCACAGCGCTGTTCCCTCCCATCCATGGAGGAGTAATCAGACGCTGCAATCTGAGGGATAAAGCCCCACCCGGATCAACCCTGCTGGGCCACACATCGCCACGGGGTGGATGGTTGGAGGAGCCTCACAGGTTATCTAACACTCACACACACACACACACACACTCACACTCTCTCACACACACACACACACACACACTGTACAGTACAATGACGCACACAAGGCTAAGCACAATGTTTTATGGGTCTTGCTATACAGAGTGTACAAAACATTAAGAACAGCTGCTCTTTCCATGACATAAGACTGACCAGGTGAATCCAGGTGAAAGATATGATCCCTTATTGATGTCACCTGTTAAATCCACTTCAAATCAGTGTAGATGAAGGGGAGGAGACAGGTTAAAGAAGGAGTTTTAAGCCTTGAGACAATTGAGACATGGATTGTGTATGTGTGCCATTCAGAGGGTGAACGAGCAAGACAACAGATTTAAGTGCCTTTAAACAGGGTATGTTAGTAGGTGCCAGGCGAACCGGTTTGAGTCACGAACTGCGACGCTGCTGGGTTTTTCACGCTCAACAGTTTCCCGCGTGTATCTAGAATGGTCCAACACCCAAAAGGACATCCAGCCAACTTGACACAACTGTGGGAAGCATCGGAGTCAACATGAACCAACATCCATGTGGAACGCTTTAGACACCTTGTAGAGTCAACATGAACCAACATCCCTGTGGGAAGCATTGGAGTCAACATGAACCAACATCCCTGTGGAACGCTTTCTGTTTAGAGTCCATGCCCTGATTTTATTTTATTTTTATTTCACGTTTATTTAACCAGGTAGGCTAGTTGAGAACACCTTTATTTAACCAGGTAGGCTAGTTGAGAACACCTTTATTTAACCAGGTAGGCCAGTTGAGAACACCTTTATTTAACCAGGTAGGCTAGTTGAGAACACCTTTATTTAACCAGGTAGGCCAGTTGAGAACACCTTTATTTAACCAGGTAGGCCAGTTGAGAACACCTTTATTTAACCAGGTAGGCTAGTTGAGAACACCTTTATTTAACCAGGTAGGCAAGTTGAGAACACCTTTATTTAACCAGGTAGGCTAGTTGAGAACACCTTTATTTAACCAGGTAGGCAAGTTGAGAACACCTTTATTTAACCAGGTAGGCTAGTTGAGAACACCTTTATTTAACCAGGTAGGCTAGTTGAGAACAAGTTCTCATTTGCAACTGCGACCTGGCCAAGATAAAGCAAAGCAGTGTGAACAGACAACACAGAGTTACACATGGAGTAAGTAAACAATTAACAAGTCAATAACACAGTAGAAAAAAAAGGGGGAGTCTATATACAATGTGTGCAAAAGGCATGAGGAGGTAGGCGAATAATTACAATTTTGCAGGTTAATAACACTGATGAATTGAGTCTGTTCTGAAGGCCAAAAGTGCAACTCAATATTAGTCCGTGTGTCCGTAATGTTTTGTAGACTCAGTGTATGTTGTTGTTTTAAGTAACAATAAGGAAAGCAACAGGATGGTCCACCACCCAAAGGACATCCAACCAACTGGACACAACTGTGGGAAGCATTGGAGTCAACATGAACCAGCATCCCTGTGGAACGCTTTAGACACCTTGTAGAGTCAACATGTCCCCGACGAATTGAGGCTGTTCTGAGGGCTAAAGGGGGTGGTGGGGGGGTGTATGAGGGGTGCAACTCAATATTAGGATGGTGTTCTTAATGTTTGGTATACTCACTGTATACCGGAATAAGGTTGCTAGATCGAATATTGCTAGATTGATTCTCCGAGCTGACTAAGATAAAAAAATCTGTCGTTCTGCCCCCTGAACGAGGCAGTTAACCCACTGTTCCCCTGAACAAGGCAGTTAACCCTCTGTTCCCCTGAACGAGGCAGTTAACCCACTGTTCCCCTGAACAAGGCAGTTTAACCCACTGTTCCCCTGAACAAGGCAGTTTACCCACTGTTCCCCTGAACGAGGCAGTTAACCCACTGTTCCCCTGAACAAG
Source organism: Oncorhynchus mykiss (assembly GCF_057628025.1). NCBI lineage: Eukaryota > Metazoa > Chordata > Actinopteri > Salmoniformes > Salmonidae > Oncorhynchus > Oncorhynchus mykiss. The sequence goes on from NC_143050.1 coordinate 4,826,605, forward strand.
GCAGTTTAACCCACTGTTCCCCTGAAACAAGGCAGTTAACCCACTGTTCCCCTGAACAAGGCAGTTAACCCACTGTTCCCCTGAAACAAGGCAGGTAACCCACTGTTCCCCTGAACAAGGCAGTTAACCCACTGTTCCCCTGAAACAAGGCAGTTAACCCACTGTTCCCCTGAAACAAGGCAGTTAACCCACTGTTCCCCTGAACAAGGCAGTTAACCCCACTGTTCCCCTGAACAAGGCAGTTAACCCACTGTTCCCCTGAACAAGGCAGTTAACCCACTGTTCCCCTGAAACAAGGCAGTTAACCCACTGTTCCCCTGAACAAGGCAGTTAACCCACTGTTCCCCTGAACAAGGCAGTTAACCCACTGTTCCCCTGAACAAGGCAGTTAACCCACTGTTCCCCTGAACAAGGCAGTTAACCCACTGTTCCCCTGAACAAGGCAGTTAACCCACTGTTCCCCTGAACAAGGCAGTTAACCCACTGTTCCCCTGAACAAGGCAGTTAACCCACTGTTCCCCTGAAACAAGGCAGTTAACCCACTGTTCCCCTGAACAAGGCAGTTAACCCACTGTTCCCCTGAACAAGGCAGTTAACCCACTGTTCCCCTGAACAAGGCAGTTAACCCACTGTTCCCCTGAAACAAGGCAGTTAACCCACTGTTCCCCTGAAACAAGGCAGTTAACCCACTGTTCCCCTGAACAAGGCAGTTAACCCACTGTTCCCCTGAACAAGGCAGTTAACCCCACTGTTCCCCTGAAACAAGGCAGTTAACCCACTGTTCCCCTGAAACAAGGCAGTTTAACCCACTGTTCCCCTGAAACAAGGCTGGATGAGGTGTGAAGATAACAGAACATCGTGGAATAGGTCAAAGGTCCCGAAACGGTGAAAAATCA
>NC_143050.1:4832500-4842500 GCF_057628025.1 Oncorhynchus mykiss
TTTTGAGTTTTTGATATAAAGAAGGACTTTATTGATTATCGAACAAAAGGACCATTTGTGATGTAGCTGGGACCTTTTGGAGTGCCAACAGAAGAAGATCTTCAAAGGTAAGGCATTTATTGTATCACTATTTCTGACTTTCGTGGCGCACCTGCCTGGTTGAATTTTTTTTGTTCATGCTTTTGTATGCGGGGCGCTGTCCTCAGATAATCGCATGGTGTAATAATCGCATGGTGTGCTTTCGCGGCCTTTCAGGTTATGTCGATATAGGACTCGTTTTACTGTGGATACAGATATTTTTGTACCTGTTTCTTCCAGCATCTTCACACGGTCCTTTGCTGTTGTTCTGGGATTGATTTGCATTTTTCGCAACAAAGTACGTTCATCTCTAGGAGACAGAACGCGTCTCCTTCCTGAGCGGTATGAAGGCTACGTGGTCCCATGGTGCTTATACTTGCGTACTATTGTTTGTACAGATGAATGTGGTACCTTCAGGCATTTGGAAATTGCTCCCAAGGATGAACCAGACTTGTGGAGGTCTACTTTTTTCCCCCTGAGATCTTGACTGATTTATTTTGATTTTCCCATGATGTCAAGCAAAGAGGCACTGCGTTTGAAGGTAGGCCTTGAAATACATCCACAGGTACACCTCCAATTGACTCAAATTATGTCAATTAGCCTATCAGAAGCTTCTAAAGCCATGACATAATTGTCTGGAATTTTCCAAGCTGTTTAAAGGCACAGTCAACTTAGTGTATGTAAACTTCTGACCCACTGGAATGGTGATACAGTGAATTATAAGTGAAATAATCTGTCTGTAAACAATTGTTGGAAAAATTACTTGTGTCATGCACAAAGTAGATATCTTTACCGACTTGCCTCTCACCATTACACACATCACACCCCCAGACATGCTAACCTCTCACCATTACACACATCACACCCCCAGACATGCTAACCTCTCACCATTACACACATCACACCCCCAGACATGCTAACCTCTCACCATTACACACATCACACCCCCAGACATGCTAACCTCTCACCATTACACACATCACACCCCCATTACACACATCACACCCCCATTACACACACATACCTTTAACCTTAATAGTCATCATATCATTTCAAATCCAAAGTACTGGAGTACAGAGCCAAAACAACAACAACAAACCCTAACCCTGTACTGTTGGAGTTCACTGTAGTCTGGTGAACGGGGGAGTGGGGGAGCTGCAAGGGGTCTGTGTGTCTGAGTGATATGGACTGAATGTCAACCACTGTGTGTGTGTGCGTGTGTGTGTGTGTGTGTGTGGGTGTGGGTGTGGGTGGGTGGGTGTGTGAGAGAGAGAGAGAAATAGAGAGAGAGAGAGAGATTGTATGTTTTTTGAGTTGTGTGTCACAAGAGAGAGGGTGTGTGTGTTTGTTTGTGAAGCAGTGTTTGTGTGTGTGCGTGTGTGTATGTGTTTAACTATGTTTGTTTACTAAGAATAGTAAACAAACCATTTTGTTAGTCCCCACAAGGTCAAGAGCTATGGTTAGAATTAGGGTTAGGAGCTAGGGTTAGGAGCTAGGGTTAAGAGCTAGGGTTAGAATTAGGGTTAGGAGCTAGGGTTAGAATTAGGGTTAGGAGCTAGGGTTAGAATTAGGGTTAGGAGCTAGGATTAGAATTAGGGTTAGGAGCTAGGGTTAGAATTAGGGTTAGGAGCTAGGGTTAGGAGGTAGGGTTAGAATTAGGGTTAGGAGCTAGGGTTAGAATTAGGGTTAGGAGCTAGGGTTAGAATTAGGGTTAGGAGCTAGGGTTAGAATTAGGGTTAGGAGCTAGGGTTAGGAGCTAGGGTTAGAATTAGGGTTAGAAATAGGGTTAGGAGCTAGGGTTATGTTTAGTTAGTTTTGGGTTAATAAGGTTAGGGAAAATAGGATTTTGAATGGGACTGAATTGTGTGTCTCTACAAGGTTAGTTATACAAGTGTGAGTGTGTTACAGAGAGAGATGAGGAGAGGAGAGGGACTCCGAGGGCTGTGATAGATCACATTAATATAAAGCTGTCAAAGAGGGCTGAGCAGCAGCGTTCATCTCTGTTTACGGAGAGGTGTGTGTGTGTGTGTGTGTGTGTGTGTGTGTGTGTGTGTGTGTGTGTGTGTGTGTGTGTGTGTGTGTGTGTGTGTGTGTGTGTGTGTGGGGCTGAGCAGCAGCGTTCATCCCCACACACACACACACACACACACACACACACACACACACACACACACACACACACACACACACACACACACACACACACACTCTCGGTTACCGAGAGGGCAGGGAAAGAGAGACAGAAAGAGAGACAGAGAGGGCAGGGAGAGAGAGAGAGGGCAGAGAGGGCAGGGAGAGAGAGACATAGAGGGCAGAGAGAGACAGAGGGCAGGGAGAGACAGACAGAGAGAGAGAGAGAGACAGAGAGGGCAGGGAGAGAGAGACAGAGAGGGCAGGGAGAGAGAGACATAGAGGGCAGAGAGAGACAGAGGGCAGGGAGAGACAGACAGAGAGAGAGAGAGAGACAGAGAGGGCAGGGAGAGAGAGACAGAGAGGGCAGGGAGAGAGAGACATAGAGGGCAGGGAGAGAGAGACAGAGAGAGAGAGAGAGACAGAGAGAGAGAGAGAGACAGAGAGGGCAGAGAGAGAGAGACAGAGAGGGCAGGGAGAGACAGACAGAGAGAGAGAGAGAGACAGAGAGGGCAGGGAGAGAGAGACAGAGAGGGCAGGGAAAGAGAGACAGAGAGGGCAGGGAGAGAGAGAGAGGGCAGAGAGGGCAGGGAGAGAACAAAAGAGAGAAATACACAGAGACCACAACAACACAAACATGGGCAAACACACCACAAACACAAACAAAAAAGTTGACCATGTCTCCTGCACATTACCTCAGGGTTACCATGTCTCCAGAACATTACCTCAGGGTTACCATGTCTCCAGAACATTACCTCAGGGTTGCCATGTCTCCAGAACATTACCTCAGGGTAACCATGTCCCCAGAACATTACCCCAGGGTAACCATGTCCCCATAACATTACCCCAGGGTAACCATGTCCCCAGAACATTATCTCAGGGTTGCCATGTCTCCAGAACAGTAGGCATGTCTCCAGAACATTACCTCAGGGTTGCCATGTCTCCAGAACATTAGGCATGTCTCCAGAACATTACCTCAGGGTTGACATGTCTCCAGAACATTACCTCAGGGTTGCCATGTCTCCAGAACATTACCTCAGAGTTGCCATGTCTCCAGAACATTACCTCAGGGTAACCATGTCTCCAGAACATTACCTCAGGGTTGCCATGTCTCCAGAACAGTAGGCATGTCTCCAGAACATTACCTCAGGGTTGCCATGTCTCCAGAACAGTAGGCATGTCTCCAGAACATTACCTCAGGGTTGCCATGTCTCCAGAACAGTAGGCATGTCTCCAGAACATGACCTCAGGGTTACCATGTCCCCAGAACATTACCCCAGGGTAACCATGTCCCCAGAACATTACCCCAGGGTAACCATGTCTCCAGAACAGTAGGCATGTCTCCAGAACATTACCTCAGGGTTGCCATGTCTCCGGAACATTACCTCAGGGTTACCATGTCTCCAGAACATTACCTCAGGGTAACCATGTCTCCAGAATAGTAGGCATGTCTCCAGAACATTACCTCAGGGTAACCATGTCTCCAGAACAGTAGGCATGTCTCCAGAACATTAGCTCAGGGTTGCCATGTCTCCAGAACATTACCTCAGGGTAACCATGTCCCCAGAACATTACCTCAGGGTAACCATGTCCCCAGAACATTACCCCAGGGTAACCATGTCCCCATAACATTACCCCAGGGTTACCATGTCTCCAGAACATTACCTCAGGGTTGCCATGTCTCCAGAACAGTAGGCATGTCTCCAGAACATTACCTCAGGGTTGCCATGTCTCCAGAACAGTAGGCATGTCTCCAGAACATTACCTCAGGGTTGCCATGTCTCCAGAACATTACCTCAGGGTAACCATGTCCCCATAACATTACCCCAGGGTTACCATGTCTCCAGAACATTACCCCAGGGTTACCATGTCTCCAGAACATTACCACAGGGTAACCATGTCCCCAGAACATTACCCCAGGGTAACCATGTCCCCATAACATTACCCCAGGGTTACCATGTCTCCAGAACATTACCTCAGGGTTGCCATGTCTCCAGAACAGTAGGCATGTCTCCAGAACATTACCTCAGGGTTGCCATGTCTCCAGAACAGTAGGCATGTCTCCAGAACATTACCTCAGGGTTGCCATGTCTCCAGAACAGTAGGCATGTCTCCAGAACATTACCTCAGGGTTACCATGTCTCCAGAACATTACCTCAGGGTAACCATGTCCCCATAACATTACCCCAGGGTTACCATGTCTCCAGAACATTACCCCAGGGTTACCATGTCTCCAGAACATTACCACAGGGTAACCATGTCCCCAGAACATTACCCCAGGGTAACCATGTCCCCATAACATTACCCCAGGGTTACCATGTCTCCAGAACATTACCTCAGGGTTGCCATGTCTCCAGAACAGTAGGCATGTCTCCAGAACATTACCTCAGGGTTGCCATGTCTCCAGAACAGTAGGCATGTCTCCAGAACATTACCTCAGGGTTGCCATGTCTCCAGAACAGTAGGCATGTCTCCAGAACATTACCTCAGGGTTGCCATGTCTCCAGAACATTACCTCAGGGTTACCATGTCTCCAGAACATTACCCCAGGGTTACCATGTCTCCAGAACATTACCACAGGGTAACCATGTCCCCAGAACATTACCCCAGGGTAACCATGTCTCCAGAACATTACCTCAGGGTTGCCATGTCTCCAGAACATTACCTCAGGGTTGCCGTGTCTCCAGAACAGTAGGCATGTCTCCAGAACATTACCTCAGGGTTGCCATGTCTCCAGAACAGTAGGCATGTCTCCAGAACATTACCTCAGGGTTGCCATGTCTCCAGAACATTACCTCAGGGTTGCCATGTCTCCAGAACATTACCCCAGGGTTACCATGTCTCCAGAACATTACCACAGGGTAACCATGTCCCCAGAACATTACCCCAGGGTAACCATGTCTCCAGAACATTACCTCAGGGTTGCCATGTCTCCAGAACATTACCTCAGGGTTGCCGTGTCTCCAGAACAGTAGGCATGTCTCCAGAACATTACCTCAGGGTTGCCATGTCTCCAGAACAGTAGGCATGTCTCCAGAACATTACCTCCGGGTTGCCATGTCTCCAGAACATTACCTCCGGGTTGCCATGTCTCCAGAACATTTGTACACTTCTTTAAGCATGTTACCCTTTACGGAGCTTCCAGAATAAATACATGAATAGTGTATTTCAGAGAGGAGTCTGGTGGGGTTTACTGCCATGTATCCAAGGCAGAGGTACTATCACACACCATCCCACAGACCGCTAGAGGCCACCGTAAACTCCACACTGGTACACAAAGCTAGGTGACATACACACGGACGGACGCACACACAGAGAATCAGACATGCATGCAGTCACTCACTCACAAACACACGCACACACCTAGCATATACTGTAAAACCTGCTAGAGCCTTGTTGAAGTTAAGGGATTGGGTTGAGGGATAAAATAGGATTCTGTAATGGAGGGTTGAGGGTTAAAATAGGATTCTGTAATGGAGGGATGAGGGATGAAACAGGAAGCTGTTATGAAGGGTTGAGGGATGAAACAGGAAGCTGTAATGAAGGGGTGCTACAATTCTGCATAGTGCATTTTTAATTCCTGAGATAATCAATAGAAAAATAATATATAAAAGCACAAGAAAAACATCTTAATGACTAATAATTATTTATTGATTTAGATATGTTTAGATTATTTATAGATTTAGTCATGTTTAGATTTAGTCATGTTTAGATTATTTATAGATTTAGTCATGTTTAGATTATTTATAGATTTAGTCATGTTTAGATTATTTATAGATTTAGTTATGTTTAGATTTATAGATTTAGTTATATTTAGATTATTAATATATTAATTTAGATTATTTATAGATTTAGTTATATTTAGATTATTTATAGATTTAGTTATATTTAGATTATTAATATATTAATTTAGATTATTTATAGATTAGTTATATTTAGATTATTAATAGATTTAGTTATATTTAGATTATTAATAGATTTAGTTATATTTAGATTATTAATATATTAATTTGGATTATTTATAGATTAGTTATATTTAGATTATTAATATATTAATTTAGATTATTAATAGAATTAGTTATATTTAAATTATTTATATATTTAGTTATATTTAGATTTATAGATTTAGTTATATTTAGATTATTAATATATTAATTCAGATTATTAATAGATTTAGTCATGTTTAAATTATTTATATATTTAGTTATATTTAGATTATTAATATATTAATTTAGATTATTTATATATTTAGTTATATTTAGATTTATAGATTTAGTTATATTTAGATTATTTATAGATTTACATTATTCATAGATTAAATTTTGTTTAGATTATTTATAGATGTAGTTATGTTTAGATTATTAATTGACTAAATGATGATGTTATTCAGATGTTGGTTTGGTTGAGAGCAGGGAGGGGAGGGAGGGAGGAGGGTGTTGTACTACTATAACTGTAGGTGTCACTGAAAGGTTACTAAAGGTTACTAAAGGTTACTAAAAGGTTACTAAAGGTTACTAAAGGTTACTAAAGGTTACTAAAAGGTTACTAAAGGTTACTAGAAGGTTACTAGAAGGTTACTAAAAGGTTACTAAATGTTACTAAAAGTTACTAAAGGTTACTAAAGGTTACTAAAGGTTACTAGAAGGTTACTAGAAGGTTACTAGAAGGTTACTAAAGGTTACTAAAGGTTACTAGAAGGTTACTAAAGGTTACTAGAAGGTTACCAGAAGGTTACTAAAAGGTTACCAAAAGGTTACCAGGAGGTTACTAAAAGGTTACTAAAGGTTACTAAAGGTTACTAGAAGGTTACTAAAAGGTTACTATATGTTACTAAAAGGTTACTAAAGGTTACTAGAAGGTTACCAGAAGGTTACTAAAAGGTTACCAAAAGGTTACCAGGAGGTTACTAAAAGGTTACGGCTCAGTTCAGGGTTTACAGTATCAGTAGGGTCTTTACTGTAGAAATAGGAGTTTACCGGCCCACAGTACCGACCACAGGACCGGCTCAGTGGCCCCATGACCCAGTATCTATAAACCCAGTGGTCCCAGCAGCCTCTAGGATGGGTGTTAACGTTGACCTGTAACCTAAATACCTTGCTGCATGAGAGCTCCCACTCCGAACCAGAAACTATTGAGTAAGGTGAAATTATTCTCTAGCAACTCTGATGAGGGGTTGCATGGGTGAGGGTTGTACCACTCGTAGGGAGTAAACCTGGGGGAGGAGGAAGAGGAGAGAGGGAGGGAGAGGAAAGAGGGGAGGGGGAGAGAAGGGGAAGGAGCAAGGGGAGAGAAGGGGGAGGGAGAGGGGATTGAGGGGGAGGAAAGGGGAGAGAGGGAGAGAGAGAGAGTAAAACACAGCACATAGTGACATACTGTACTTTAGTTACAATCGACAACATGAACCACAGTTAAAGACTGAACTGAAACCAACAAACCTTCTGTTAACAATGCTGTTATTTTTTCAATGAAATCAAATAGCCTCGTTCTCCTTTTGAACAACCTCAACACACATCCGGGACCACAACATGCTACTGGAGGATAGGATGGATCACACAGTCCTATCTACTGGAGGATAGGATGGATCACACAGTCCTATCTACTGGAGGATAGGATGGATCACACAGTCCTATCTACTGGAGGATAGGATGGATCACACAGTCCTATCTACTGGAAGATAGGATGGATCACACAGTCCTATCTACTGGAGGATAGGATGGATCACACAGTCCTATCTACTGGAGGATAGGATGGATCACACAGTCCTATCTACTGGAGGATAGGATGGATCACACAGTCCTATCTACTGGAGGATAAGATGGATCACACAGTCCTATCTACTGGAGGATAGGATGGATCACACAGTCCTATCTACTGGAGGATAAGATGGATCACACAGTCCTATCTACTGGAGGATAGGATGGATCACACAGTCCTATCTACTGGAGGATAGGATGGATCACACAGTCCTATCTACTGGAGGATAGGATGGATCACACAGTCCTATCTACTGGAGGATAGGATGGATCACACAGTCTTATCTACTGGAGGATAAGATGGATCACACAGTCCTATCTACTGGAGGATAAGATGGATCACACAGTCCTATCTACTGGAGGATAGGATGGATCACACAGTCCTATCTACTGGAGGATAGGATGGATCACACAGTCCTATCTACTAGAGGATAGGATGGATCACACAGTCCTATCTACTGGAGGATAGGATGGATCACACAGTCCTATCTACTGGAGGATAGGATGGATCACACAGTCCTATCTACTGGAGGATAGGATGGATCACACAGTCATATCTACTGGAGGATAAGATGGATCACACAGTCCTATCTACTGGAGGATAAGATGGATCACACAGTCCTATCTACTGGAGGATAGGATGGATCACACAGTCCTATCTACTGGAGGATAGGATGGATCACACAGTCCTATCTACTAGAGGATAGGATGGATCACACAGTCCTATCTACTGGAGGATAGGATGGATCACACAGTCCTATCTACTGGAGGATAGGATGGATCACACAGTCCTATCTACTGGAGGATAGGATGGATCACACAGTCATATCTACTGGAGGATAAGATGGATCACACAGTCCTATCTACTGGAGGATAGGATGGATCACACAGTCCTATCTACTGGAGGATAGGATGGATCACACAGTCCTATCTACTGGAGGATAGGATGGATCACACAGTCATATCTACTGGAGGATAGGATGGATCACACAGTCCTATCTACTGGAGGATAGGATGGATCACACAGTCATATCTACTGGAGGATAAGATGGATCACACAGTCCTATCTACTGGAGGATAAGATGGATCACACAGTCCTATCTACTGGAGGATAGGATGGATCACACAGTCCTATCTACTGGAGGATAGGATGGATCACACAGTCCTATCTACTAGAGGATAGGATGGATCACACAGTCCTATCTACTGGAGGATAGGATGGATCACACAGTCCTATCTACTGGAGGATAGGATGGATCACACAGTCCTATCTACTGGAGGATAGGATGGATCACACAGTCATATCTACTGGAGGATAAGATGGATCACACAGTCCTATCTACTGGAGGATAGGATGGATCACACAGTCCTATCTACTGGAGGATAGGATGGATCACACAGTCCTATCTACTGGAGGATAGGATGGATCACACAGTCATATCTACTGGAGGATAAGATGGATCACACAGTCCTATCTACTGGAGGATAAGATGGATCACCCAGACTGTTAGGCTGTTAAAGTGTGAAATGCTTTGGTTTTGGGGTTGATCCCTTAACTAGCAATGACAATTGCTGAATCCCTAACTAACCCCTACATGCTAGCAGCACCCTACACCCTACACCCTCGCCCCTAAAACCCTTTACCCTAATCACTTACCTGGCGATGACAAACAGGACACAGCTCACTCCGGTGCAGGCCAGTAGTACGTACATCCAGATGTCAGGCGACAGGGGGTTGAGGAAGGAGAACACTCCAGGGTTGGTGCCGTTGGGTTTCCTGTACAGGATACTGATGCCCAGAGTCATGAAGGGCTTAGAGAAGTCTATCACCTTCTCCCTCACATATGTGATGGTCAGAGGGGCTACTGCCAGATCAGCTATCTGAGAGGAGAGGGAAGGGGTGATGGTCAGAGAGGTATTTTAATTACATTTTAATTTCACCTCGGTTTAGGTTGGCCTTGGAATCAACTACTTCTAGGTCTCCGAGCGGGTGACATCACTTCAATCCACGATGGATTCTCTAGAGTGATGGATTCCTC
>NC_143050.1:4847500-4860000 GCF_057628025.1 Oncorhynchus mykiss
GAGAGATGGTGGGGAGAGAGAGAGATGGGGGAGAGAGAGAGAGATGGGGGAGAGAGAGAGATAGGGAGAGAGAGAGAGATGCGGGAGAGAGAGAGAAGGGGAGAGAGTGAGAGATGGGGGGAGAGAGCGAGAGATGGTGGAGAGAGAGAGAGAGAGATGGGGGAGAGAGAGAGAGAAGGGGAGAGAGTGAGAGATGGGGGGGAGAGAGCGAGAGATGGTGGAGAGAGAGAGAGAGATGGGGGAGAGAGAGAGAGATGGTGGAGAGAGAGAGAGATGGTGGAGAGAGAGAGAGATGGGGGAGAGAGAGAGAGATGGTGGGGAGAGAAAGAGATGGGGTGGAGAGAGCGAAATAGGACCAAACATCGAAGTTGTGACAGAGGGTATTCCACGGGTAGTTTCAGAATAACTAGGAAACAGACCAACATAAAGGTATAGAGGACTGTTAGGAGGGAGTGGGGGTAAAGGTCAGGAACTGTTCATCGGGAGAGTAAAGAGGAGGCACATCACAAGGTTACGTACTTGTAGGAATACAAACCTTGCTCCACCTTTTAGTGAGACGACTGGAGCCTTCTACAAAGCCCTTTTATGAGAAGAGAGGCAGAGAGGAGAAAACAGTCAGTTAACCAGTAGAGACATCATCTCCATGGCGCTCATCTGTACACTGGAGCCTTCAACAAAGCCCTTTTATGAGAAGAGAGGCAGAGAGGAGAAAACATGCAGTTAACCAGTAGAGACATCCTCTCCATGGCGCTCCTCTGTACACTGGAGCCTTCTACAAAGCCCTTTTATGAGAAGAGAGGCAGAGAGGAGAAAACAGGCAGTTAACCAGTAGAGACATCATCTCCATGGCGCTCCTCTGTACACTGGAGCCTTCAACAAAGCCCTTTTATGAGAAGAGAGGCAGAGAGGAGAAAACAGGCAGTTAACCAGTAGAAACATCCTCTCCATGGCGCTCATCTGTACACTGGAGCCTTCAACAAAGCCCTTTTATGAGAAGAGAGGCAGAGAGGAGAAAACATGCAGTTAACCAGTAGAGACATCCTCTCCATGGCGCTCATCTGTACACTGGAGCCTTCTACAAAGCTTTTTTATGAGAAGAGGGGCAGAGAGGAGAAAACAGGCAGTTAACCAGTAGAGACATCCTCTCCATGGCGCTCATCTGTACACTGGAGCCTTCTAAAAAGCCCTTTTATGAGAAGAGAGGCAGAGAGGAGAAAACATGCAGTTAACCAGTAGAGACATCATCTCCATGGCGCTCCTCTGTACACTGGAGCCTTCTACAAAGCCCTTTTATGAGAAGAGAGGCAGAGAGGAGAAAACAGTCAGTTAACCAGTAGAGACATCATCTCCATGGCGCTCATCTGTACACTGGAGCCTTCAACAAAGCCCTTTTATGAGAAGAGAGGCAGAGAGGAGAAAACATGCAGTTAACCAGTAGAGACATCATCTCCATGGCGCTCCTCTGTACACTGGGGAGCAGCTGCTGCCTCCATCAATATGTTTACATGATGGTCGTTGAGGAGGAAATAACCTGAATTACCCAAACCAATGGTTGTGTAACAGAGGCACACACACACACACACACATCCCACCACACACACACACATCTCAACAATTACTCTCTATGGAACGGTCAAGCTCTGGAAGGAAGGAAAGCCTGGTTGTTATTGGCAGGGCCCCCACCCACCCACCGACCAAACAACCCCCGCGGTCTGTACTCACCCTGGCCGTGCCATCTTCCTTCAGACTGATGATGTCCAAGTCGAAGTCTCTCCTCAGCCCATCTGTCTTATTGAGGACTATATGACCTGTCAGACCATCCCACTGGGCCTGCGGAAGAGAGGAGAGAGAGGGATGAGAGAGAGAGGGATGAGAGAGAGAGGGGTGAGAGAGAGCGATAGAGGTAGAGAGAGAGAGGGATGAGAGAGAGAGGGATGAGAGAGAGCGATAGAGGTGGAGAGAGAGAGGGATGAGAGAGAGAGGGATGAGAGAGAGAGGGATGAGAGAGAGGGATGAGAGAGAGAGGGATGAGAGAGAGAGGGTTGAGAGAGAGCGATAGAGGTAGAGAGAGAGAGGGATGAGAGAGAGAGGGATGAGAGAGAGCGATAGAGGTGGAGAGAGAGGGATGAGAGAGAGGGATGAGAGAGAGAGGGGTGAGAGAGAGCGATAGAGGTAGAGGGAGAGGGATGAGAGAGAGAGGGATGAGAGAGAGCGATAGAGGTGGAGAGAGAGGGATAAGAGAGAGGGATGAGAGAGAGAGGGATGAGAGAGAGTGATAGAGGTGGAGAGAGAGAGGGATGAGAGAGAGAGGGATGAGAGAGAGCGATAGAGGTGGAGAGAGAGGGATGAGAGAGGGATGAGAGAGAGAGGGATGAGAGAGAGAGGGATGAGAGAGAGTGATAGAGGTGTAGAGAGAGAGGGATGAGAGAGAGAGTGATAGAGGTGGAGAGAAAGAGGGATGAGAGAGAGGGATGAGAGAGAGAGAGTGACAGAGATAGGGGAGAAAGAGCGAGAGATAGGAGGGGGGGGAGTTGAGAGAAAAGAGAGAACACTGTCATCCTTCTGTGCATCTGAGGAGTCTAATTGAAGCTTTGAAAGCCAACTTTCTCTCTATACAGGTGCAGGGTTGGGGGAGATGAAGTCTAATTGAAGTTTTGAAAGCCAACTTTCTCCCTGTACAGGTGCAGGGTTGGGGGAGATGAAGTCTAATTGAAGCTTTGAAAGCCAACTTTCTCTCTATACAGGTGCAGGGTTGGGGGAGATGAAGTCTAATTGAAGTTTTGAAAGCCAACTTTCTCCCTGTACAGGTGCAGGGTTGGCGGAGATGAAGTCTAATTGAAGTTTTGAAAGCCAACTTTCTCCCTGTATTTTATTTAACCTTTTAACAGGTAAGTTGACTGAGAACACATTCTCATTTACAGTAATGACCTGTGAAATAGTTATAGAGGAGAGGAGGGGGGGAGGGATGAGCCAATTGGAAGTGATGATTAGGTGGCTGTGATAGTAAATCAAATCAAAATCAAATCAAACTTTATTAGTCACGTGTGCCGATGACAACAGATGTAGTAGACCTTACCGTGAAATGCTTACTGACAAGCCCTTAACCAACAATGCAATTCATGAAATAGAGTTAAGAAATTTTTTTTTTTTTTAAACAAGAAATGTAAGTAACAATAACAAGGCTATATACAGGGTGTTACTGTAACGGTTTTCTTGAGGTGAAGGAGAGGCGAACCAAAACTCAGCGTGGTTGTTATTCATTTTTCTTTAATAAAGAAACTATACATGAATAAACTAACAAAACAACAAACGTGAGAAAACCTAAAACAGTCCTATCTGGTGCAAACACAGAGACAGGAACAATCACCCACAAACACACAGTGAAACCCAGGCTACCTAAGTATGATTCTCAATCAGAGACAACTAATGACACCTGCCTCTGATTGAGAACCATACCAGGCCGAAACATAGAAATACCCAAAACATAGAAAAACAAACATAGACTGCCCACCCCAACTCACGCCCTGACCGTACTAAATAAATACAAAACAAAGGAAATAAAGGTCAGAACGTGACAGTTACTGTGGAGGCTATATACAGGGTATTACGGTACAGAGTCAATGTGGAGGCTATATACAGGGTATTACGGTACAGAGTCAATGTGGAGGCTATATACAGGGTGTTACGGTACAGAGTCAATGTGGAGGCTATATACAGGGTGTTACGGTACTGAGTCAATGTGGAGGCTATATACAGGGTGTTACGGTACAGAGTCAATGTGGAGGCTATATACAGGGTGTTACGGTACAGAGTCAATGTGGAGGCTATATACAGGGTGTTACGGTACAGAGTCAATGTGGAGGCTATATACAGGGGGTACCGGTATAGAGTCAATGTGGAGGCTATATACAGGGGGTACCGGTACAGAGTCAATGTGGAGGCTATATACAGGGGGTACCGGTACAGAGTCAATGTGGAGGCTATATACAGGGTACCAGTACAGAGTCAATGTGGAGGCTATATACAGGGGGTACCGGTATAGAGTCAATGTGGAGGCTATATACAGGGGGTACCAGTACAGAGTCAATGTGGAGGCTATATACAGGGGGTACCTGTACAGAGTCAATGTGGAGGCTATATACAGGGGGTACCGGTACAGAGTCAATGTGGAGGCTATATACAGGGGGTCCCGGTACAGAGTCAATGTGGAGGCTATATACAGGGTGTTACGGTACAGAGTCAATGTGGAGGCTATATACAGGGGGTACCGGTACAGAGTTAATGTGGAGGCTATTTACAGGGGGTACCGGTACAGAGTTAATGTGGAGGCTATATACAGGGGGTACCGGTACAGAGTCAATGTGGAGGCTATATACAGGGGGTACCGGTACAGAGTCAATGTGGAGGCTATATACAGGGTGTTACGGTACAGAGTCAATGTGGAGGCTATATACAGGGGGTACCGGTACAGAGTCAATGTGGAGGCTATATACAGGGTGTTACGGTACAGAGTCAATGTGGAGGCTATATACAGGGTATTACGGTACAGAGTCAATGTGGAGGCTATATACAGGGGGTACCGGTACAGAGTCAATGTGGAGGCTATATACAGGGGGTACTGGTACAGAGTCAATGTGGAGGCTATATGCAGGGGGTACCGGTACAGAGTCAATGTGGAGGCTATATACAGGGTACCAGTACAGAGTCAATGTGGAGGCTATATACAGGGGGTACCGGTATAGAGTCAATGTGGAGGCTATATACAGGGGGTACCGGTACAGAGTCAATGTGGAGGCTATATACAGGGGGTACCGGTACAGAGTCAATGTGGAGGCTATATACAGGGTACCAGTACAGAGTCAATGTGGAGGCTATATACAGGGGGTACCGGTATAGAGTCAATGTGGAGGCTATATACAGGGGGTACCAGTACAGAGTCAATGTGGAGGCTATATACAGGGGGTACCTGTACAGAGTCAATGTGGAGGCTATATACAGGGGGTACCGGTACAGAGTCAATGTGGAGGCTATATACAGGTGGTACCGGTACAGAGTCAATGTGGAGGCTATATACAGGGGGTCCCGGTACAGAGTCAATATGAATGCTATATACAGGGGTTACCGGTACAGAGTCAATGTGGAGGCTATATACAGGGTACCAGTACAGAGTCAATGTGGAGGCTATATACAGGGGGTACCGGTATAGAGTCAATGTTGAGGCTATATACAGGGGGTACCAGTACAGAGTCAATGTGGAGGCTATATACAGGGTGTACCGGTACAGAGTCAATGTGGAGGCTATATACAGGATGTACCGGTACAGAGTCAATGTGGAGGCTATATACAGGGGGTACCGGTACAGAGTCAATGTGGAGGCTATATACAGGGGGTACCGGTACAGAGTCAATGTGGAGGCTATATACAGGGGGTACCGGTACAGAGTCAATGTGGAGGCTATATACAGGGGGTACCGGTACAGAGTCAATGTGGAGGCTATATACAGGGGGTACCGGTACAGAGTCAATGTGGAGGCTATATACAGGGTGTACCAGTACAGAGTCAATGTGGAGGCTATATACAGGGTATTATGGTACAGAGTCAATGTGGAGGCTATATACAGGGGGTACCGGTACAGAGTCAATGTGGAGGCTATTTACAGGGGGTACCGGTACAGAGTCAATGTGGAGGCTATATACAGGGTACCAGTACAGAGTCAATGTGGAGGCTATATACAGGGGGTACCGGTATAGAGTCAATGTGGAGGCTATATACAGGGGGTACCGGTACAGAGTCAATGTGGAGGCTATATACAGGGGGTACCGGTACAGAGTCAATGTGGAGGCTATATACAGGGGGTACCGGTATAGAGTCAATGTGGAGGCTATATACAAGGGGTACCAGTACAGAGTCAATGTGGAGGCTATATACAGGGGGTACCAGTACAGAGTCAATGTGGAGGCTATATACAGGGGGTACCGGTATAGAGTCAATGTGGAGGCTATATACAGGGGGTACCAGTACAGAGTCAATGTGGAGGCTATATACAGGGGGTACCTGTACAGAGTCAATGTGGAGGCTATATACAGGGGGTACCGGTACAGAGTCAATGTGGAGGCTATATACAGGTGGTACCGGTACAGAGTCAATGTGGAGGCTATATACAGGGGGTACCGGTACAGAGTCAATATGGATGCTATATACAGGGGGTACCGGTACAGAGTCAATGTGGAGGCTATATACAGGGTACCAGTACAGAGTCAATGTGGAGGCTATATACAGGGGGTACCGGTATAGAGTCAATGTGGAGGCTATATACAGGGGGTACCAGTACAGAGTCAATGTGGAGGCTATATACAGGGGGTACCGGTACAGAGTCAATGTGGAGGCTATATACAGGGGGTACCGGTACAGAGTCAATGTGGAGGCTATATACAGGGGGTACCGGTACAGAGTCAATGTGGAGGCTATATACAGGGGGTACCGGTACAGAGTCAATGTGGAGGCTATATACAGGGGGTACCAGTACAGAGTCAATGTGGAGGCTATATACAGGGGGTACCGGTACAGAGTCAATGTGGAGGCTATATACAGGGGGTACCGGTACAGAGTCAATGTGGAGGCTATATACAGGGGGTACCAGTACAGAGTCAATGTGGAGGCTATATACAGGGGGTACCTGTACAGAGTCAATGTGGAGGCTATATACAGGGGGTACCGGTACAGAGTCAATGTGGAGGCTATATACAGGGGGTACCGGTACAGAGTCAATGTGGAGGCTATATACAGGGGGTACCGGTACAGAGTCAATGTGGAGGCTATATACAGGGGGTACCAGTACAGAGTCAATGTGGAGGCTATATACAGGGGGTACCGGTACAGAGTCAATGTGGAGGCTATATACAGGGGGTACCGGTACAGAGTCAATGTGGAGGCTATATACAGGGGGTACCGCTACAGAGTCAATGTGGAGGCTATATACAGGGGGTACCGGTACAGAGTCAATATGGAGGCTATATACAGGGGGTAACGGTACAGAGTCAATGTGGAAGCTATATACAGGGTGTTACGGTACAGAGTCAATGTGGAAGCTATATACAGGGTGTTACGGTACAGAGTCAATGTGGAGGCTATATACAGGGTGTTACGGTACAGAGTCAATGTGGAGGCTATATACAGGGGGTACCGGTACAGAGTCAATGTGGAGGCTATATACAGGGGGCACCGGTACAGAGTCAATGTGGAGGCTATATACAGGGGGTACCGGTACAGAGTCAATGTGGAGGCTATATACAGGGAGTACCGGTACAGAGTCAATGTGGAGGCTATATACAGGGTGTTACGGTACAGAGTCAATGTGGAGGCTATATACAGGGTGTTACGGTACAGAGTCAATGTGGAGGCTATATACAGGGTGTTATGGTACAGAGTCAATGTGGAGGCTATATACAGGGGGTACTGGTACAGAGTCAATGTGGAGGCTATATACAGGGTGTTACGGTACAGAGTCAATGTGGAGGCTATATACAGGGGGTACCGGTACAGAGTCAATGTGGAGGCTATATACAGGGGGTACCGGTACAGAGTCAATGTGGAGGCTATATACAGGGGGTACCGGTACAGAGTCAATGTGGAGGCTATATACAGGGGGTACCGGCACAGAGTCAATGTGGAGGCCAAATCTTGTCAGTCTCCTAAGGGGAGGGTGGGTGGGCTGTCGTGTCCTCTTCACGACTGTCTTGGTGTGTTTGGACCATGATAGTTTGTTTTGTGATGTGGACACCAAGGAACTTGAAACTCTCGACCCGCTCCACTTCAATCCCATCGATGTTAATGGGGGCCTGTTCGGCCCTCCTTTTCCTATAATCCACGACCAGCTCCTTTGTCTTACATTGAGAGAGAGGTTGTTGTACTGGTACCACACTGCCAGGTCTCTGACCTCCTCCCTATAGGCTGTCTCGTCGTGGTCGGTGATCAGGCCTACCACTGTTGTGTCGTAAGCAAACTTAATGATGGTGTTGGAGTCGTGCTTGGCCACGCAGTTGTGGGTGAACAGGGAATACAGGAGGGGACTAAGCACACACCCCTGAGGGGCCCCTGTGTTGATGATCAGCGTGGCAGATGTGTTGTTGCCTACCCTTACTACTTGGGTGTGGCCAGGATCCAGTTGCAGAGGGAGGTGTTCAGTCCCAGGGTCCTTAGCTTAGTGATGAGCTTTGAGGGCACTACGGTGTTGAACGCTGAGCTGTGGTCAATGAACAGGTGTTATTTTTGTCCAGGTGGGAAAGGGAACTGTGGAGTGCGATAGAGATTGCATCATCTGTGGATCTGTTTGTGCGGTATGCAAATTGGAGTGGGTCTAGGGTTTCTGGGATAATGGTATTGATGTGAGCCATGATCAGCCTTTTCAAAGCACTTCATGACTACTGACGTGAGTGCTACGGGGCGGTAGTCATTTAGGCAGGTTGCCTTCCCATTCTTTGGCACAGGGATGATACTATGGTGGTCTGTTTAAAACATGTTGGTATTACAGACTGCCAGGGAGAGGTTGAAAATGTCAGTGAAGACACTTGCCAGTTGGTCAGCACATGCTTTGAGTACAAGTCCTGGTAATCCGTCTGGCCCCGTGGCTTTCTGAATGTTTATAATGCTCTTGCTCACATCGGAGAGCGTTGATCACATAGTCGCAGTGGCGTGCCGTGGGCCTGAGGCCTGAGGCCTGGGCCTTCAGTGAGGTCCTACACAGTCCCACCCGAATTAATCCACCTCTTATTACCATCATTATGATGCCATCGCTCTAGACACAATATACATTAAGACAGAAATGCAGTATAACCAGGCGTCACCCAAAAACATGACACAATCAATGAGTCTTTTAAATATTTCCCTATTTTTCTTTACCTTTTCATTGTGCGGCTCCGTTGCCCTGAGCGCTTGTTCGTTGAGCTGTAGATCCACTCGGGTGTCCCCAAACGTTTTCAAAAGCACCATTGCTTGTAGCCCAGCCGTACTTTGGTGTCTCGTTACTGCCTTGGTTAGACAACTCAACTTTGCAAAGCCAGTGTGGCTCCAAACACCAAATCCATCACTTGCAAATAATATGCATTCCCAGCAGTACAGTTTGCAGTGCTTCTCGGAGCCTGTGAGCCATTGATAGCGCTCGTAGTTGGAACTTTTAAAGTGGCGAACGAACCCCTTTCCCGTCTGTGACAGGCTTTGTAGCGTCGGCGTCGGGCGACCTCTCCTTGCAATGTCTAACTTTTCTTGAAAAGTTTGTCTTGAGAATGGCGTTATAATTATATCCTCGACCAAATCGATATCTTCTCCTCCTTCCGCCATTGTGGGTTGAAAAAACAGCTTAGTAGTACGCAAATTAATTAGTTTATCAAATTCAGTTTCCTAGTTCTGAAGTTCTGCATAGACCTGCCTCTCAATATTGGTAATCCAATCAAAAGACGTGCACGCACTACGCCTGCTAGCTGGCTCCTCCTCTTCTAGCTGTGTAACACTGGAGTCAGCCAGCAGGCGTACAATAGCCAACTCTAAAGCTGATTGGTTGACACTAAATTTTCATTTCCATTCACTTCAAGCTACAAGAGCCCGCACTGTTGATTCTGAAGGCCTGAGGGGCAGATTTTAGACCCCTGGCAACTTATGATGGCTGAATATGATTGGATAAAATATCTAACATAAAGACCAGCCCTCCAAATCTCAACGTGGGGCTGGAAGCAGTGCAACCAAGAGGAAAGCTGCTATGAAATGAAGAGTATAACTCTGGGGAATAATTTAATACATATTTGTGGGAAAATATATATATTTTTAAATTATATTATGATGACGTTTAGGCCAGCAGAGAAGGCCCACCACTGCATAGTCGTCCGGAACAGCTGGTGCTCTCATGCATGCTTCATTGTTGCTTGCATTGAAGTGAGCATAATACCACCCGGGTCCTGTTTCAGTAGTAATGAAATCAGACCTTCATGTCAGACTTGATTGTGTGTTTGAGGATAATTTTCTTGCTGCATGACCCACCTATGCTTCTCAGCTTCAGCTCACAGACAGATGGCCTGACATCCTCCTGTAGAATTCTCTGATACAGAGCAGAATTCATGGTTCCTTCTATTAAGGCAAGTCATCCAGGTCCTGAGGCAGCAAAGCATCTCCAAACCATCACACTACCACCACCGTTGGTATGAGGTTCTTACTGTAAAAATGTTTTTTTTTTGTAGTTTTGGAACCGTCTACAATCATCTCTTCAGTCTTGATGATCATCCAATGAGTCAACTTTTTTTTGGGGACGACTTTGGTCCCATTATGTCTGGCGAAAACCTAACAGTTTTCTCACAGCCATTAAAACTCCATAGCTGCTGCTTGAAAAGATACCTATACAATGTCTGATTCGTTATCGTTAACCAATCACTGCCCTTCATCGTGAGGCTTTAAAAAAAAAAAAGAAGGGAAAAGCTCCCTGGTCTTTGAAGTTGAATCTGTGTTTGAAATTTAAATGATTGAACTGGATCTTACAGATGTATGTATGGAGGACAGGGAAAGTAATTCAAAAATCATTAATTCACTCAGTGAGTGAGTCCGTGTGTGTGTTACTACATGATTCCATATGTGCTATTTTACAGTTTTGATGTCTTCACTTTTATTCTACAATGTAGGAAAGATAAAGAAAAACCCTTGAATGAGTTTTGACTGGTTCTGTATACTGAGGGTATCCAGGGACGACCAGGGGATATTTTTTGAGAGAGACAGAGAGACAGAGAGACAGAGAAACAGAGAGACAGAGACAGAGACACAGAGAGACAGAGACACAGAGAGACAGAGACAGAGACACAGAGAGACAGAGAGACAGACAGACAGAGACACAGAGAGACAGAGACACATAGAGACAGAGACACAGAGAGACAGAGAGACAGACAGACAGACATGAGCTCCCGAGCGGCACAGCGGTCTAAGGCACTGCATTTCAGTGCTAGAGATGGCACTACAGACCCTGGTTTGATTCCAGGCTGTATCACAACCGGCCGTTATTGTGAGTCCCATAGGGCGGCGCACAATTGTCCCAGTGTCGTCAGGGTTTGGCTGGGGGAGGCCGTCACTGTAACTTAAATAAATAAAAAATAAAAAAAGAGAGGCTTTTGGAGGGCTGGACACATACTATCCCCACCCCCTCTATCCACTCTTTCCTCCGCTCTCTCCGTTCCAGGCAAATCATCACAAGTGGATTTAAGACTTAAAAGATCAGAGCGCTCCTCGTGCATCATTTCTCATTTCTGTTAGTATGCAGGCAGGCGGGAAATATATATATATATATATATATATATTTATTTTTTTAAACGCTTAAATCCATATTTCTTGGGAGGTTGAGATGGTAAACTGTTGAGATGGGAGAAGAAACGTAGAATAAAGTAGTTCCTCTTCGCTCTGTCTCAGGCACTTCAGAACGTAGCCTTTAGAGGTGTTTCTGAAAAGTGGTATTTTTCAAATTAACACATCAAAAAGAAAAGCTTGACAGCTCTACAAAATAGAAATGTGATTTATATTTAGGATTCAGGTACTCTCATCTTTGAATAAGCTCACGAAGGGACAGGGTTTGTATCTCTGTTGTAATGAATGATTCTTCTATGAATGTTCATGACACACCTAAAGCCTGCTTCGCACCAATGGGCTAACTGTATGCAATATGGGTTATGAGGTTGGGTAAATATTGGACAGAACACACGCTAAGTTCTTTTGACAGAACCAAATTGGGTTGCGTGTATAACATGGGATTAATTTAACCATCAGTTCGGTTAATTTAACCATCATGCTGGGTTAACCAACAGGTTTGTTGAATATAGAAGACCCGTATGTAGCTTCCACCATGGAAAAGTGGTCTCTGGAGAGGCTTCAGGCTCCACCTAAACAGGAGAGTGGATTAATGGATGTCTTTTCTGTAGATGTTATAACCACTGTATTATCAAAGGTTTTATCTAAGTGAGTTTCAGAGATTGTTAGAATATGAATGTCATCTGTTACTAGCAAATTATTGATTTCAGGAACCTTTTTTCTTAAGCTACATATTTTAAAGTAGGGTTAGGGTTATTTTGCACTTTTTTGGGATGTTTGATTGTTTTCATTACTTTACTGGGAAGCTTAGCAGAAGTAGACATGCTCATGTTATTTATGTTAGTGCAGGGTGAGCTGCACACAGTGGACTTCCTACTCAGTGCTAACAGTATAACTCTGGTTCATAGGCACATCATTACTGCACACAACAGCTGTAGGATCAGCAGAGGCATTCAAGGCAGTAAGAGGGACATAAATTAGGTTACTTACATTGTCTTCCAACGCCCCTGGGATAATGTACATTTGCTTCAGCATTATGACAGCTCAGCAACAAAACGGTAGGGATTAACTGAGCTGGGCTTGGATCATTGATAAGTCATTGTCTCAACGCAGCCTTATAATGCTGTGAAAGGATCCAGGAACCCAAATGATTTGGGTGGTGGAGGGGC